>NC_048574.1:61855286-62155286 GCF_013265735.2 Oncorhynchus mykiss | reverse complement strand
GGTGGTGGTGGTCGTCAAAGTAGTTTTAACTGACAATGACATGTATTGGGCTTGACATCCACATAAGTATTATACTCAGATTTTTACCTCAACATAGTGTGAAATACACATATAAACAATAGCCTAAATACAGTGCTGTGTGTTCATGGACGTCAAATATATGACCTATAAAAAAATGTAAATGTTAAAATAAGGTCTCTTTCATCTCTCTGTTTTTTTCATAATTTTCCATCTATTTGCAAGGGGCTGAATTTCACGGGAGAAATCATCCGAGCGAGGGAAACAGCTCTCCTCTGTCTCAGTATGTGTAGCCCATGTATCTGATGCTGTCTGGAACAAAAGAGTATGACATGTTGCGCCGGAGCATTTGATTGATTGATGCCAGCAAGCATTTGGCCTCCCTTGGTAAACATTTTTATATAATAATTAGCCAATCAGCGTAGGTTGTCCTGGCGAAGGAAAACGCCTCCCAAGGGAAGTCAGTTTGGATTCGGCTTCACACCAATCAAATCACATCCTAAGCAAAACTTTCTTATTGTTTCTGGTCTGCAGTAGCTAGCTCGCTAAATTGGCCATGGATGGAGATGGGGATTTTGACTTGTGGTTTTGACTTAATTCTCTGCACAGGCCAATGATTATGATGGCGATTCAGATCTAACCATAAATTAATGTTGTACCACTGGCCTGAGACGATTGAAGTTCAATATGAGTCGAGATGTAGCCTAGTAGTCTAACTAGCGAGCTAACTTAGCTGGTTCATTGTTGCCCATGAGAGGAAGTCAGGCTAGCAAGCATTTTAGCTATGTAGCCCATGACAACAAAAACTAAAAGTGTGCTATATGACAGAGCCATAGACCGGTTTGCCAACATTAAAGAGAGGAGGATGGCATTGGTGTTCAACTAGTCTACAAGTTCTGCGAGTCCACTTTTCTTATTTTAAAGTTATTATGTTTTTACTTACATGTGCAAGCACACAGAAATCAGTTCCAGGGATAGCCACATTATATTTAGCAACATTGATAGAACTAAATCATTAAAAAAAAATCTTTAACTTTGTTTTCAGTGTATTAAACTAAGCATATATAGCCTTGTTGATTTGATGATGTTTAAGTTGAAATGGTGATGGAATTGGCGGAGGCAGTGCTCCTGTTGTCTTTGTGCTGACTTGTGGTAACTCTGTGGTTCTAAATCAGTAGTTGTTTAATAAACTGTTGAAAACATTAAATTGCTTCACAATACTGCAGGTGATATAACTGTATGTTACATGCAAAATATGTTTTATGGACTTCAGCGAATGGATGTTGCTCTCCGGTTTTGTGATGAAACAAACATATGTGTAGTTGAATTTATTCCACCACTGTGTGACTTGTCTTTTGTTGTCCCGGCCTTATTGTACAGTATGTACCAGTCAAAAGTTTGGACACACCTACTCATTCAAGGGTTTTTCTTTATTTTGACTATTTTCTACATTGTAGAATAATAGTGAAGACATCAAAACTATGAAATAACACATATGGAATCATGTAGTAACCCCAAAAAGTGTTAAACAAATCTAAATATATTTTATATTTGAGATTCTTCAAAGTAGCCACCCTTTGCCTTGATGACAGCTTTGCACACTCTTGGCATTCTCTCAACCAGCTTCATGAAGTAGTCACCTGGAATGCATTTCAATTAACAGGTATGCCTTGTTAAAAGCTAATTAGTGAAATTTCTTTCCTTCTTAATGCGTATGAGCCAATCAGTTGCGTTGTGACATGGTAGGGGTGGTATACAGAAGATAGTCCTATTTGGTAAAAGACCAAGTCCATTGTATGGCAAGAACAGCTCAAATAAGCAAAGAGAAACAACAGTCTATCATTACTTTAAGACATAAAGGTCAGTCAATACGGAACATTTCAAGAACTTTGAAAGTTTCTTCAAGTGCAGTTGTAAAACCATCAAACGCTTTGATGAAACTGGCTCTCATGAGGACCGCCACAGGAAAAGAAGAACCAGAGTGACCTCTGCTGCAGAGGATAAGTTCATTAGAGATACCAGCATCAGAAATTGCAGCCCAAATAAAATACCTCACAGGGTTCAAGTAACAGACACATTTCAACATCAACTGTACAGAGGACACTGGGTGAATCAGGCCTTCATGGTCGAATTGCTGCAAATAAACCACTACTAAAGGACACCAATAAGAAGAAGACTGGCTTGGGCCAAGAAACACAAGTAATGGACATTAGACCGGTGGAAATCTGTCCTTTAGTCTGACGGGTCCAAAAGTAAGATTTTTGGTTCCAACAGCCATGTCTTTGTGAGATGGAGAGTACTGTAGGTGAACAGATGATCTCTGCATGTGTGGTTCCCACGGTGAAGCATGGAGGAGGTGTGATGGTGCTTTGCTGGTGACACTGTCAGTGATTCATTTAGAATTCAAGGCACACTTAACCAACATGGCTACCACAGCATTCTGCAGCGATAAGGCATCCCATCTGGTTTGCGTTTAGTCCCACTATCATTTGTTTTTCAACAGGACAATGACCCAACACACCTCCAGGTTGTGTAAGGGCTATTTGACCAAGAAAGAGAGTGATGGCATGCTGCATCAGATGACCTGACCTCCACAATCACCCGACCTCAACCCAATTGAGATGGTTTGGGATGCGTTGGAACGAAGAGTGATGGAAAAGCATCCAACAAGTGATCAGCATATGTGGGAACTCCTTCAAGACTGTTGGGTAAGCATTCCAGGTGAAGCTGGTTGAGAGAATGCCAAGAGTGTGCAAAGCTGTCATCGAAGCAAAGGGTGGCTACTTTGAAGAATCTCAAATATAATTTGATTTGTTTAAACTTTTTTGGTAACTACATTATTCTATAGTTTTGATGTCACTATTATTCTACATTGTCGAAAATAGTAAAAACAATGAAAAACATGAGTAAGTGCATAAGTGTCTCCAAACATTTGACTGGTACTGTATATCAAGGTGATATACAGTTTAAGTTGGAGGTTTACATACAACTTAGCAAAATACATTTAAACTCCAAGTTTTTCACAATTCCTGACATTTAATCAGAGCAAAAATTCCATGTCTTAGGTCAGTTAGGATCACCACTTTATTTTAAGAATGTGAAATGTCAGAATAATAGAAAATAATAATTTATTTCAGCTTTTATTTCATCACATTCCCAGTGGGTCAGAAGTTTACATACACTCAATTAGTATTTGGTAGCATTGCCTTTAAATTGTTTATCTTGGGTCAAAAGTTTTGGGTAGCCTTCTACAAGCTTCCCACAATAAGTTGGGGGGAATTTTGGCCCATTCCTCCTGACAGAGCTGGTGTAACTTAGTTAGGTTTGTAAGGCCTCCTTGCTCGCATACGCTTTCTGAGTTCTGCCCACACATTTTATATGGGATTGAGGTCAGGGCTTTATGATGGCCTCTCCAATACCTTGACTTTATTGTCCTTAAGCCATTTTGCCACACCTTTGGAAGTATGCTTGGGGTCATTGTCCATTTGGAAGACCCTTCTGTGACCAAGCTTCTTGACTGATGTTTTGAGATGTTGCTTCAATATATCCACATAATTTTCCTTCCTCATGAAGCCATCTATTTTGTGAAGTGCACCAGTTCCTCCTGCAACATAATGCTGCCACCCCCATGCTTCTCGGTTGGGATGGTGTTCTTCAGCTTGCAAGCATCCCTGTTTTTCCTCCAAACATAACGATGGTCATTACGGCCAAACAGTTATATTTTTGTTTCATCAGACCAGAGGACATTTCTCAAAAAAGTACGATCTTTGTCCCCATGTGCAGTTGCAAACCGTAGTCTGGCTTTTTTATGCCGGTTTTGGGGCAGTGGCTTCTTCCTTGCTGAGCGGCCTTTCAGTTTATGCCGATATAGGACTCGTTTTACTGTGGATATACTTTTGTACCTGTTTCCTCCAGCATCTTCACAAGGTCCTTTGCTGTTGTTCTGGGATTGATTTGCACATTTCGCACCAAAGTACTTTCATCTATAGGACACAGAACACATCTCCTTCCTGAGCAGTATGACTGCTGCGTGGTCCATTGGTGTTTATACTTGCGTACTATTGTTTGTACAGATGAACGTGGTACCTTCAGGCATTTGGAAATTACTCCCAAGGATGAACCAGACTTGTCTTTTTTTCTGGGGGTCTTGGCTGATTTCCCATGATGTCAAGCAAAGAGGCGCTGAGTTTGAAGGTAGGCCTTGAAATACATCCACAGGTACACCTCCAATTGACTCAAATTATGTCAATTAGCCTATCAGAAGCTTCTAAAGCCATGACATAATTTTCTGGAACTTTCCAAGCTGATTAAAGGCACAGTCAACTTAGTGTTTGTAAACTTCTGACCCACTGGAATTGTGATACAGTGAATGATAAGGGAAATAATCTGTCTGTAAACAATTGTTGGAAAAATTACTTGTGTCATGCACAAAGTAGATGTCCTAACTGACTTGCCAAAACTATAGTTTGTTAACAAGAAATTTGTGGAGTGGTTGAAAAATGAGTTTTAATGACTCCAACCTATGTGTATGTAAACTTCCGACTTCAACTGTAGATACTGGTAGGATCGAAAGAAAGGCAGCGCTGCTCTCGGGTCAGTTTTCTCCATTCAAATCAACCTTAACATGATTTCACAATACAATCACGATCATTGAGCACATTAGGCTACATTTCATTAAATATATTGAGGTAAAAAATAGACAGTAGACAAATAAAACTCAATTGAGTGAACATGTATTTTAATATCATTGAAACATATAGGCCTATATTGTAGGTAGGCTATATATTTTTAATGCAGCCATCTCAATTTTCATTTTTAAGCATTTTACCCCTACAATTGCCAAGACATTGGCAACTTTGTATTTGTAGTCAACTTCGTTAACATAAATCTTCTATGTATAAAGTGACGCTGGAGGGCAAAAAAAAGCATCTAACAACCCACTCGGCTGTTCTACGAGGCAGGCGTTAAATTACGAGCGTTTAAGTGCAACGTTAACTATGGTTTTGGGAAACAGCTTGGAGATTTAACAATGTCCCTACGAAGGTTTTAACAATATACTTAGTCTTAAGATGCTTCTGGGAAACCGGGCCCTGAACAAATACGCAGAGGGGAGCGGAGCGACTTAAGCCAATGTATGCATGATCCGAAAAAGTGGTCGGGGGCTCCGTATGGACGGTGTGACGCAATCGCGGAGTCTCCAGAGGCATGCAAAGGCCAAATGGAGCTCAGTACCGCTCTTTATAGCTCCGCACGGACATGATTGGTTGACAATAGGTGGGGGAGAGAGGTTCTGTTTAAACACAAACTCACTTGCTTGACAATTTCTTTCAAAGTCTGTCGGTCCTGTTGTTTTTTGATAAAGAGCAACCTACCCGTGTGAAGCTTGGTTATGTAAGATACGATGTAAGAGCTTTCGTCTCCACACCATTGCAGTGTAAGAATTGTAAAGGATTTGGCCATGATTCAAGTGTGTGCAGACGGACAGAGTATATTGAGGAACGGTGTAGTTAAAGCGGTCAATCGAATCTCCTATGCAGAGGTGATTTAAAAGAATTGAGAAAACAAGGGATGCTCGTGAAGATATGGTAGTGGACGGACCACAGCCTGTAGTGAATATTTGTTGCCAGTTAAAAGATACTGTGTGTTAAAATGGTGGATTTTGTGGTAGTCATTGCCACAATGATTAACTGTACGGCACAAGTCTCGTAGAAGACTAAGAAACTGGACTTTATTGTGGCTGTGGCAGAAACGTTGTTGTGACTTAAAGATTTTACATCTGAAGACTTGCAAGGGGTCCTGGTCCCGGAATACCTGCCCTCCCAGTTCCCCCCAGATCGGTAGAATTTTTTTAAACAGCAAAGTTGTTTGATTTAGTTTAGTTTTTTTATGGGTATTTTTATTAATTTATGGGAATCCTGTTTCCATCCCTCACAGTTGGTGGTGGGATGCACATTAAATTGTGCGATTGCCAATATACCATAGAATATAACTTCCTTCACAACAGCTCTGTGCTGCTCCGCGAAACGCATGAGGTATGAATGCCCTGACTTCTGTACCGGCCGTATCACCGTAAATGCATTAAAAATGTATGGCCTATACTGTAGAAATCTATTTCATGTTCATTGAATTTAGTTTTATTTAGCTAATGCAGCGCATTTATGCAAAATGTACCTCTTGCCATTCCTCTGTATCGGTCGAGGATCTTTACACTTCTGGGACGACTGGCGAGGACGCGCTCTCGCATTGTCCCCTCTGCGCGCTCCCGTGACACTTTAAGTTCCTGTAGCTGTAGTTTCCTCCGTAATGCCCTGTTTTCTTTCTGGCTTTGAGTTATTTCCAAACGAAACACTGCATAGTCGTCGTCTACGAGTTTACAGATCTCTGCCACGGCTGCATTCGCTAGCACCTCCATGATGGAGGCTATTTGAGTGTGAAAAACAATACAGTTGGCCATTGTTAGCTAACATTAGCAGCTAGCTAGCGTTATATAGATAACATCTATCAACTAAGTCCTTTCTCCAACGCGAATGAAATACAACCTGTGGTAAGTATATGATGCTGTGCAGTTAAATGAGTCAAATGTAGATTTCCATGGTGTTAATAAACGTCTAAATCAAAACGCTAACGTGGAAATTGTTCTTCGTCACAGTTTACTTCCGTTTACACCGAAGTGAAGAGAAATATCAGCGTCTCGTCAACAACACGTAAAGTACTTCCGGGTCAAGAATGCAATTCTTCAAAATAAAGGTTCCCCAACTAATAGTAGAAAACTGTCAATAGCCTGAGTGTATTTACATTTGTTCATATTTAAGTGACATTTGCACCATGTTCCAAAGTCATATGTATGCCCCCAATGCGAATCACTGTTAATGGAATACTTATTGGCTTATAGAGCAAAACTATTTTGGGTGCCGCAGTAAACATTTTGTAGGGAATAGTAGGGTCTGTAGAATGTATATCTGGTGTCATTTCAATGGGGCTCTTTTGCTCCACCAATGCTGGCCTTTTGCTCCACCCATTCCATTGGGACCAACCTCAGTCCCCCATGGAATAACACCATACATTCTACAGACCCTACTGAGTATTTCCAACCCCACTTTTACATTGGCACATAGAATATTTTTTTTCTCTCTAAGCCAATAATGTAATTTATAGGCCTACAGTGTATTGCATTGGGAGCAATGAAATGAGTGGAGTAGAAAGGGCTTGCTGGGTATCATCCAATAAATAACACCATATATAGACTCTAGTACTAGATCAATATGGTCTGTAGAATATTATGTTCTTTACATTCATTTACTCAAGTTCCAAGCATTTCTCAATGTGTACCACATTATAATATGATGTATCTTATATAAAGTAGTCATTCTCTTTTTAGTTTATTATTATTTTAACATTATGCACTATGCAAAGCTGCAAAAATTATTGATTTCGTATCATACACACAGCGTTTTACCGCAGTCTTTTATTTTGAAGGCAAAAATTGGAAAACTGGAAGTCTTAATGCTGCTGGCGGGAAACTAGTGTTGCTGCCATGACGCTAATAAGAGAAATTGTGTTATTGGTTACCGTCCGGTGTCTAAACATTTATGCTAGCATTCAAAACAACTAGGAATTCCAAGTCAGCAACTCGGAAATATTTCTGGAGCTAGTTCAAATCCCCAAGTTGACCAGGTCAAAAATCTGTCGATGTGTTCTTGAGCAAGGCACTGAACCTCAATTGCTATTGTAAGTTGCTCAAGTCTCCTAAATGACAAAAAAACAAGTAAATGTAAAACTACTCCTCCCAAGTCTATACCTCAGTCTTTAGAGTCATATATACCGAACAAAAATATAAACAACAATTTCAAAGATTTTACTGAGTTACAGTTCATATGAGGAATATAGTCAATTGAAATAAATTCATTAAGCCCTCATTTATGGATTTCACATGACTGGGAATACAGATATGCATCTGTTGGTCACAGATACCTTGGGGGAAAAAGGTAGGGGTGTGGATCAGAAAACCAGTCAGTATCTGGTGTGAGGTGACGGCGGGGGATGAATGGCACTACAATGGGCCTCAGGATCTCGTCACAGTATCTCTGTGCATTCAAATTGCCATCGATAAAATGCAATTGAGTTTGTTGTCCGTAGCTTATGCCTGTGCAATAACATAACCCCCACCGCCGCCATGGGGCATTCTGTTCACAACGTTTACATCAGCAAACCGCTCGCCCCCACGACACCATACACGTGGGCTGCGGTTGTGAGGCATATGGTATAGAAATTTACATTACATTATCTGGAAACAGCTCTTGTGGACATTCCTGCAGTCAGCATGCCAATTGCACGCTCCCTCAACTTGAGACATCTGTGGAATTGTGTTGTGTGACACAACTGCGCATTTTAGTGTCCTTTTATTGTCCCCAGCACAAGGCACCTGTGTAATGACCATGCTGTTTAATCAGCGGCTTGATATGCCACACCTGTCAGGGGGATGGATTATCTTGGCAAAGGAGAAAGAGAGAGTGAGCGAGAGAGACCCTTCTACCACAAATACTTTCACCCTGCCACCATACAGCAGGTGAATGCAAGCATTTCGCGAGACTGTACCTCAAAACCTAATGTCTACCTAGCCCACAACTCCACCCTGGACTAGAACAGCCTCTACGACCAGGTCCACCTCTGCAAGGCAGAAATTACAACTTTTCCAAGGACCCTGAAGGACATCACCCTCAATCGTAGCCCCAGCACCTCACACAGGAGCAACGGACAACCCGCCGAGACCAGCGAGACACCCTCCCAGATGTGCAAGACCCTCTCCCGAAGGAACTACACTGAGAGAACCCACACCAAAAGGACCTACATCGAGACCACAGCATCACCAGCCACACCCCAACCAGCTAAGACAAACCCTGGCCACACGCCACTGCGTCAAGGTCCTCAACATGACAGCAGGACATATGCCCAGGCCGTGAGCAGAGCAACAGGCCCAAACACCAGTATTACAGCCGCCCAAGGACCCACTGGTTGCCCTCTAGGTTACAGAGAGCTGGTAGTCCCATCCACCAAACCACCAGGGGTGAAACAGGGAAGAGACTGTATGCTAATTTGGTACATTGCAGACCTAACCCACTCTATTAAATGAGCCAGGAACATTTCACATTTGGCTAGAAATTAATAAGAGAAAAATGTCCTCATGTGTGCTAGCTATATGCCCCCTCTAATAGAATCCTCATACTTTAACGATGACAGCTTCTCCATCCTAGAGGGGGAGATCAACAATTTCCAGGCCCAGGAACATGTACTAGTCTGTGGCGACCTCAATGCCAGAACTGGACAAGAACCTGACACCGTCAGCACACAGGGGGACAAACACCTACCTGGAGGTGACAGCATTCCCTCCCCCATATGCCCCCCTTTGACACAACTAAGACGACATAGCCAACAAAAACGGGTCACAACTGCAGCTCTTTAGGACGCTGGGAATGTACATAGTCCATGGTAGGCTTTGATGGTCATCTTACGGTAGGTACACTTATAGCCCATCTCTTGGCAGTAGTACTGTAGACTATTTTATCACTGACCTCAACCCAGAGTCTCTTAGGGGTGTCAGTGGACTGACTGTGAATGCTCTGTCAGATCACAGCAAAATCACAGTCTACTTGTACAGAGCTATGCTCAATCTCATGAAGCATCAAAGCCAAAGGAACTAAATAATATTAAGAAATGTTATAGATTGGAGGTAAATAAATAGATAATGCAACAACAAATTCAATCCCTTCTAGACAATTTCCCAGACAAAATATTTCAAGGTGTAAACTTGGCAGGTTGCATCACTACCCTGGTATGGCAATTACTCGGCCTCTGACCGCAAAGCACTACAGAGGGTAGTGCGTATGGCCCAGTACATCACTGGGGCTAAGCTACCTGCCATCCAGGACCTCTACACCAGGCGGTGTCAGAGGAAGGCCCTAAAAACTGTCAAAGGCCTCAGCTACCCCAGTCATAGACTGTTCTCTCTACTACCGCATGGCAAGCGGTACCGGAGTGCCAAGTCTAGGACAAAAAGTATTCTCAACAGTTTTTATCCCCAAGCAATAAGATTCCTGAACAGGTAATCAATTGGCTACCCGGACTATTTGCATTGTGTGCCCTCCCCAACCCCTCTTTTTACGCTGCTGCTGCTACTCTCTGTTTATCATATATGCATAGTCACTTTAACTATACATTCATGTACGTACTACCTCAATTGGGCCGACCAACCAGTGTTCCCGCACGTTGGCTAACCGGGCTATCTGCATTGTGTCCTGCAATCCACCACCCGCCAACCCCTCTTTTACACTACTGCTACTCTCTGTTCATCATATATGCATAGTCACTTTAACCATATCTACATGTACATACAACCTTAATCAGCCTGACTAACCGGTGTCTGTATGTAGCCTCGCTACTTTTATAGCCTCGCTACTGTATATGTCTTTTTACTGTTGCTTTATTTCTTTACTTACCTATTGTTCACCTAATACCTTTTTTTGCGCTATTGGTTAGAGCCTGTAAGTAAGCATTTCACTGTAAGATCTACACCTGTTTTATTCGGCGCTCTTGACAAATAAACTTTGATTTGAGACAGCCTAAGAAAATTAACAACAATGACAAATGGTTTGATGAAGAATGCCTTCACTATGGTGAATCACTAAAACAATACAGAAATACACAATGGAAAAATAAGGAACAGCACGTCAGAAATCAGCTCAATGTAACTGATGAATCCACAGAATCTAACCACTTCTGGGAAAATTGAAAAACAAACAACAATGCGAATAGTTCTCTATTTATCAACTTCTCCAATCTTTTTGGCTCTATTACAAAGAACAAACAGCAAAAACATATACATGATCAAATTCATATCTTAGAATCAGCTATTAAAGACTACCAGAACACACTGGATTCTCCAATTTCTTTGAATAAACTACAGGATAAAATACAAACCCTCCAACCCAAAAAGGCTTGTGTGGTTGACGGTATCCTCAATGAAATTATAAAATATAGAGACCACAAATTCCAATTGGTTATACTTAAACTCTTTAATATCATCCTCAGCTCTGGCATCTTCCCCAATATTTGGAACCAAGGACCGATCACCCCAATCCACAAAAGTGGAGGCAAATTTGATCCCAATAACTACTGTGGGATATGCGTCAACATTGGAAAATGGGAAATCCTCTTCATTATCATTATCAGCAGACTCGTACATTTCCTCAGCGAAAACAATGTACTGGGGAAATGTCAAATTGCCCTTTTACCAAATTACTGTACGACAGACCACGTATTCACCCTGCACACCCTAATTTGTTGATTTTAAAGAAGCTTTCGACTCAATTTGGCATGAAGGTCTGCTATACATATTAATGGAAAGTGGTGTTTGGGGAAAAGCATACATTATAAAATCCATGTACGCAAACAAGTGTGTGGTTAAAATTGGCAAAAAACACACACATTTCTTTCCACAGGGCCAGGGGGTGAGACAGGGATGCAGCTTAAGCCCCACCCTCTTCAACATATATATCAACGAATTGGTGAGGTCACTAGAGCGGTCTGCAGCACCCAGCCTCACCCTACTAGAATCTGAAGTCAAATCTCTACTGTTTGCTAATGATCTGGTGCTTCTGTCCCCAACCAAGGAGGATCCACAGCAGCACCTAGATCTTCTGCACAGATTCTGTCAGACCTGGGCCCTCACAGTAAATCCCAGTAAGACAAAAATAATGGTGTTCCAAAAAAGGTCCAGTTGCCAGGACCACAAATACAAATTCCATCTAGAAACCATTGCCCTAGAGCACACAAAAAAACTATACATACCTCGGCCTAAACATCAGCTCCACAGGTAACTTCCACAAAACTGTAAACGATCTGAGAGACCAGGCAAGACTATGCGATCAAAAGGAGCATAAAATTAAACATGCCAATTAGGATCTGGCTGAAAATACTTGAATCGGTTATAGAACCCATTGCCCTTGATGGTTGTGAGGTCTGGGGTCCGCTCACCAACCAAAATTCACAAAATGGGACGAACACCACATGGAGATTCTGTATGCAGTATTCTGCAAAAATATCCCTGTGTACAACGTAAAACATCAAATAATGCATGCAGAGCAGAATTAGGCCAATACCCGCTAATTATCAAAATCCAGAAAAGAGCCGTTAAATTCTACAACTACCTAAAAGGAAGCGATTCCCAAACCTTCCATAACAAAGCCATCACCTACAGAGAAATTCACCTGGAAAAGAGCACCCTAAGAAAGCTGTTCACAAATACAAACAGAGCCCCTGGACAGCAACACAATTAGTACCAACCAAATCATGAGAAAACTAAAAGATAATTATTGACACATTGGAAAGAAATTACAAACCAACAGAGCAAACTAGAATGCTATTTGGCCCTAAACAGAGAGTACACAGTAGCAGAATACCTGACCACTATGACTGACTCAAAATTAAAGACATCTTTGACTATGTACAGACTCAGTGATCATAGCCTTGATATTGAGAAAGGCCGCCGAAGGTAGACCTGGCTCTCAAGAGAAGACCGGCTATGTGCACACTGCCCACAGAATGAGGTGGAAACTGAGCTGCACTTCCTAACCTCCTGCCAAATGTATGACCATATTACAGAAACAGATTTATCTTAAGATTACACAGACCCACTAAGAATTGGAAAACAAATCCAATTTTGATAAACTCCCATATCTATTGGGTGAAATAACACAGTGTGCAATCACAGCAGCAAGATTTGTGACCTGTTGCCACAAGAAAATGGCAACAAGTGAAGAACAAACACCACTATAAATACAAACTATTTGTTTATTTATTTTCCTTTTGTACTTTAACTATTTGCACATCATTACAACACTGTGTGTGTATATGTATGTATGTGTATATATATTATACACTGCTCAAAAAAATAAAGGGAACACTAAAATAACACATCCTAGATCTGAATGAATGAAATATTCTTATTAAATACTTTTTTCTTTACATAGTTGAATGTGCTGACAACAAAATCACACAAAAATTATCAATTGTAATCGAATGTATCGACCCATGGAGGTCTGGATTTGGAGTTTAAAGTGGAAAACCACACTACAGGCTGATCCAACGTTGATGTAATGTCCTTAAAACAAGTCAAAATGAGGCTCAGTAGTGTGTGTGGCCTCTACGTGCCTGTATGACCTCCCTACAACACCTGGGCATGCTCCTGATGAGGTGGCGGATGGTCTCCTGAGGGATCTCCTCCCAGACCTGGACTAAAGACTCCGCCAACTCCTGGACAGTCTGTGGTGTAACATGGCGTTGGTGGATGGAGCGAGACATGATGTCCCAGATGTGCTCAATTGGATTCAGGTCTGGGGAACGGGCGGGCCAGTCCATAGCGTCAATGCCTTCCTCTTGCAGGAACTGCTGACACACTCCAGCCACATGAGGTCTAGCATTGTCTTGCATTTGGAGGAACCCAGGGCCAACCGCACCAGCATAGGGGTCTGAGGATCTCATCTCGGTACCTAATGGCAGTCAGGCTACCTCTGGCGAGCACATGGAGGGCTGTGCGCCCCCCCCAAAGAAATGCCACCCCACAGTTTGATTTCACAGAAGTGTGATTGACTTGGAGTTACATTGTGTTGTTTAAGTGTTCCCTTTATTTTTTAACCAGTGTATATACAGTGGGGCAAAAAAGTATTTAGTCAGCCACCAATTGTACAAGTTCTCCCACTTAAAAAGATGAGAGAGGCCTGTAATTTTCATCATAGGTACACTTCAACTATGACAGACAAAATGAGAAGAAAAAAAATCCAGAAAATCACATTGTAGGATTTTTAATGAATTGATTTGCAAATTATGGTGGAAAATAAGTATTTGGTCAATAACAAAAGTTTATCTCAATACTTATGTTATATACCCTTTGTTGGCAATGACAGAGGTCAAACGTTTTCTGTAAGTCTTCACAAGGTTTTCACACACTGTTGCTGGTATTTTGGCCCATTCCTCCATGCAGATCTCCTCTAGAGCAGTGATGTTTTGGGGCTGTTGCTGGGCAACACGGACTTTCAACTCCCTCCAAAGATTTTCTATGGGGTTGAGATCTGGAGACTGGCTAGGCCACTCCAGGACCTTGAAATGCTTCTTACGAAGCCAGTCCTTTGTTGCCTGGGCAGTGTGTTTGGGATCATTGTCATGTTGAAAGACCCAGCCACGTTTTATCTTCAATGCCCTTGCTGATGGAAGGAGGTTTTCACTCAAATTCTCACGATACATGGCCCCATTCATTCTTTCCTTTACACGGATCAGTCGTCCTGGTCCCTTTCCAGAAAAACAGCCCCAAAGCATGATGTTTCCACCCCCATGCTTCACAGTAGGTATGGTGTTCTTTGGATGCAACTCAGCATTCTTTGTCCTCCAAACACGACGAGTTGAGTTTTTACCAAAAAGTTCTATTTTGGTTTCATTTGACCATATGACATTCTCCCAATCTTCTTCGGGATCATCCAAATGCTCTCTAGCAAACTTCAGACGGGCCTGGACATGTACTGGCTTAAGCTGGGGGACACGTCTGGCACTGCAGGATTTGAGTCCCTGGCGGCGTAGTGTGTTACTGATGGTAGGCTTTGTTACTTTGGTCCCAGCTCTCTACAGGTCATTCACTAGGTCCCCCCGTGTGGTTCTGGGATTTTTGCTCACCGTTCTTGTGATCATTTTGACCCCACGTGGTGAGATCTTGCGTGGAGCCCCAGATCGAGGGAGATTATCAGTGGTCTTGTATGTCTTCCATTTTCTAATAATTGCTCCCACAGTTGATTTCTTCAAACCAAGCTGCTTACCTATTGCATATTCAGTCTTCCCAGCCTGGTGCAGGTTTACAATTTAGTTTCTGGTGTCCTTTGACAGCTCTTTGGTCTTGGCCATAGTGGAGTTTGGAGTGTGATTGTTTGAGGTTGTGGACAGGTGTCTTTTATACTGATAACAAGTTAAAACAGGTGCCATTAATACAGGTAACGAGTTTAGGACAGAGGAGCCTCTTAAAGAATAAGTTACAGGTCTGTGAGAGCCAGAAATCTTGCTTGTTTGTAGGTGACCAAATACTTATTTTCCACCATAATTTGCAAATAAATTCATTAAAAAAATCCTACAATGTGATTTTCTGGATTTTTTTTCTCCTCATTTTGTCTGTCATAGTTGAAGTGTACCTATGATGAAAATTACAGGCCTCTATCATATTTTTAAGTGGGAGAACTTGCACAATTGGTGGCTGACTAAATACTTTTTTTGCCCAACTGTATGTGTTGACTTGCATATAACTCTAGGTATGCATGTTCATTTCAAACAAACAGCCTTATTTCTTATTTTGGGATAAACAAACCCCAGATAAGCCAATATATATATATATATATATATATATATATAATTGTTTATCACATTAAATCTCTTATTCATGATCAGTAACTTTCAAGCTCAGAGAATATATATTTTTGTAACTTTTTTTTTTAGAAAGTACAGTAATATTATGACTATTTCTACATCACCTCAGTAAGGTAAATATTAATCTGTCATTTATCTTGCCTAGGTTTACTGTTTCTCTAAAAACAGGTATTTGCAACCCCGTTTCAAATGACAAGTTAACAAATGGTTAATAAGGGGTATGTGGTTAATTACCCCCTTAAACAGATGTAAGCAGTTTGTACACTCTGACACAGTTTGTAGTGACCGGTCAGTCTGGAAGATGATAGAGGGGAGGATGAAACATTTCTGATTTAAGGACAACTCCTACCTACTACCCAGTGCCATGGGAGGGGAATAGGGGAAATTACCACAGAAGGGGTTGTTTTTGAACCTCTTCCCCAATGAAAGCATGACCTCAAGGCCATGTCATCTCAGCAGAACTGGCTTCCCACCAATAGTTGATTTAGTTATCCCTTGTTTTAAATGTAGTCACAAACAATTCAGAGCAAAGGGCAGGGCTTCCTTTCTGGGAATTCCATGTTTTCTGTTTTCTAGCCCACGGTCACAAGATGGGAGGAACACCCAAACAGAGAGAAAACAAGACCCTAGTCACCTTTAGAGCCCTGGGCTACTTATTGTACGTTCTAGGATACGTGGCATCCTAAAACGGTCACTTCAACTTCAAATGAGTTGGTTTAAATGAATGACTTGACTTTTCTTATTTTAGGCCTAAGTCAATTTCCAAGTTGTCTAGTCATTGTTTCTCAACATTATTTATTATTATTATTTATTTTACCACTTTTTCTCCCCAATTGGTAGTTAGTCTTGTCCCATTGCTGTAACTCCCCTACGGACTTGGGAGAGGCTGAGATCGAGAGTCATGCGTCCTCTGAAACACGACCCTGCCGAGCCGCACTGTTTCTTGATACACTGCTTGCTTAACCCGGAAGCCAGCCACACCAATGTGTCAGAGGAAACCCTGTCCAGCTGGCGACTGAAGTCTGCTTGCAGGCGCCCAGCCTGCCACAAGGCGTTGCTAGAGCGCAATGGGACAAGGAAATCCTGGCCGGCCAAACCCTCCCCTAATCCGGACGACGCTAGGCCAATTGTGTGCCGCCTCATGGGTCTCCCGGTCACGGCCGGCTGTGACACGGCCTGGGATCAAACCCAGGTCTGTAGTGATGCCTCAAGCGCTGCAATGCAGTAGCTTTGACCGCTGCGCCACTTGGGAGGCCCTTTCCTCAATATTATAAAGTAATCAATTTGTACAGTGTACAATTATGTGAAAGTGATATAAATAAAGATATCAGTTTTTGATCTGTTTTGATCTGATGTGTTTTTAAATATCATATCATTATGATAGTGCAAGCCACGTCTATGAATCCCTAGTGAACTCACAGTTTAAAAAACTTAATTGAAAAGAACATACTGAGTGGGGTTCAGTCTGGCTTTAGATTGGGGCACAGCTCCACAACTGCAGCTATGGCCGTACATCATTAATGCACTTGATAAAAAGCAACATTGTGCTGCTCTGTTTGTGGATTTATTGAAGGCCTTTGATTCAGTTGACCATTAATTGTTGCTAGCTAGACTCAGAAACATTGGTCTCAGTGAAGGGGCAGTAAATTGGTTTAGGAATTATTATTCTGACAGAATACTGTGTATATATTGACAATCACAAGTCTAGCTTTCTTGAGATTAATATAGGTGTGCCCCAGGGTTCCATTTTAGCTCCAGTGTTATTCTCAATTTTTATTAATGATTTGGGAAATGGGATGCAACCAGCAAAGTTACATCTATATGCAGATGATACAGTCATATATTCATGTGCTCCTTCTCTGGTTCAGGCTGTTGACGAGCTCCAGACTGCTTTTCAGTCACTGCAGGCCCCCCTTTATGATCTCAAACTGGTCTTGAATGTACAAAAAACAAAATTCATGACCTTTAACAGAGCTTGAACTCTGCCAGAGAAGGTTAGCATTGTCACATCTGGTGGCTTATCCATTGAAAAAGTGTCATCCTTCAAATACCTCGGTATTTGGTTGGATGACAAGTTGTCCTTCAAAGTTCATGTGGATAATCTTGTGACAAAGATTAAATTGAAATTGGGTTTTTATTTTTCATAATAAGGCTCGCTTCCCGCTTATGGCTAGAAAGAAGCTTGATCAGGCCACTTTTCTCTCTGTAATTGATTATGGTGACTTGTTGTATATGCATGCAGCCTCCTCTGCCTTACAGAGACTGGACTCTGTTTATCATGCATCCTCCTCCATATTACAGAGACTGGACTCTGTTTATCATGCATCCTCCTCCATATTACAAAGACTGGACTCTGTTTATCATGCATCCTCCTCTGCCTTACAGAGACTGGACTCAGTTTATCATGCATCCTCCTCCATATTACAAAGACTGGACTCTGTTTATCATGCAGTCTCCTCTGCCTTACAGAGACTGGACTCTGTTTATCATGCATCCTCCTCTGCCTTACAGAGACTGGACTCTGTTTATCATGCAGCCTCCTCTGTCTTACAGAGACTGGACTCTGTTTATCATGCATCCTCCTCTGCCTTACAGAGACTGGACTCTGTTTATCATGCAGCCTCCTCTGTCTTACAGAGACTGGACTCTGTTTATCATGCAGCCTCCTCTGTCTTACAGAGACTGGACTCAGTTTATCATGCAGCCTCCTCTGTCTTACAGAGACTGGACTCTGTTTATCATGCAGTCTCCTCTGCCTTACAGAGACTGGACTCTGTTTATCATGCAGTCTCCTCTGCCTTACAGAGACTGGACTCTGTTTATCATGCAGTCTCCTCTGCCTTACAGAGACTGGACTCTGTTTATCATGCATCCTTGCACTTTGATGCCAAGTCACTCATCCACCATTGCACATTGTACCAAATGATAGATTGGACCTCACTTTATATGCGCAGAAAGATACATTTGTATGTGTTCATCTACAAAGCCATTTTGGGTAAACTCCCCCTTTACCTCTGTAGTCTGGTCTCCTTCACCACCAGCAGTTACCATACCCTGTCGGTTAGGTGGTTGCTACTTAAAGTCCCCAGGACATTCACAGTATTAGGCAGGACTGCCTTCTCTTCTTGTGCACCAGAGGCATGGAATAGTCTACAATCCATGCTTCATCTAGATATGTTAGTGCCACTGAATGAATTTAAAATATTGATGGGAGACTCTGTTACGGAAGAGTGTAAATGCTTTTAGGCTGGATCATGTGTTGAATTGTTGTACGTTTTAATTATGTAATGATTGTTGCTGCCTTCTTGGCCAGGACTCCATTGAAAAAGAGACTCTGGGTCTCAATGGGCTTTTCATGGTTAAAAAAAGGTTAAATCATTTTAAAAATTAAAATAAATTAAGTGCACCACCTCTACTGTAGTCCACCATTTATCCCTGTACTCCACTAGATGGTGCAATGGTCCAGGGTTTTTAGTTGTATTCCTGTTGGGAAGCTAAATGAGTCATCAAAGATTCTAGAACATTCCAACTTCTCCGAACACTTATGCAATTCCATAGACCACTGTCTCCTCAGGAGAGATGAAACAGACACGAGAAACCAAGACATTGAAATAAGGACAATGAATGAGAAAATCTTTTCCCAAACGTTCCCTTCCCCACGAAGGTGTCTGGCACAAAATGAGAATCCTTTCCCCACGTAAGAGTATGGGGCTTGGAGGCTACATGTGAACATACTCATGCAGTGAAAAATATGTTGTAAAATGACGTGAATAATCAATTTCATGATGAATGTTTCAAGTTTGTTAAGATCCCATACCACAGATGATAGATGGGATCAGCTTGTGACCTCTGGGGTTTTTCATAACAGAAACCGTTAAGAGGGACTTGACTTGAGCATGATCGTTGTTGCATTGATGAACCGCCTGTCATTTGGCTGGCAACAGCTGATGGTCACAGTTAAAGACACGCTATGTGCAGACCGTTTCCTGTTTCGTGAGCCCCACATCCTTCTTCCACATCCTTCTTTTTTTTTTTTTCTTCAATATTTGTTTTCATAATGACAACCTTTCACGTGCACCTACTGAAGGGCATGTTGAGGGGCCCAGCCAGACGTGACACTTTCCGATTTATACAGTTATTTAGCACTTTTTTTTTTTTGTTGACAGTTTTCGTTTTTACAGTATTGCATGTTAAGTACAGTAGGCTACTATAATTAGGACAGTTTATATACCTACATAGTGCTTAATAATTGATGGCGTGCTGGATAACATTTAGTAAGAGCGATGTAAAAAGTCATCTTTTAAGTTGAATGGCATCAAATACTTATCTATGTCTGTGTGTTGTGTTGACTTGCATATAACTCTAGGTTCCTTAGGCTTATTTCAAACAGTCTTATTTCTTATTTTGGGATAAACAAACCCCAGATAAGCCTAATAACCCACATTTCTCAACATTGTAATGAAACCAATAGGCTTTTACTCTTTGTTTTAGATGGTTCTCTCTCTCTCATATATATAGTGCATGTATGTATATATGGGTGGCTGTTCAAAGGGGAGACATTGTTCTGAAAAGGTTAGGGAGTGGGTATTAGCACACTGGCTCCCCCTTCCTCTCCCTCACGTGTCTGCAGTGAGTGTGCTGCTACTGCTTTCCAGTGGGATTGATCAGCCTGCTATCAGCTGTGGGTTTGAGTCGGTGCCTCGTCTCCTTCAAGTCATTATCACCATTGCTCAGCCCCCAAGGTCGAGGGGCTGAGAAAATGCTATTCAGTAGTGTCACAGTCAGTCACGCTTACGCAAGCAGCGGAATTACAGTTATCATTGAAGAATGAGAGAATTCTAGAATGTGTCCTTGCATGCCTGCCTTTCCAAATCATGTCCAATCAATTGAATCCACCACAGGTGGACTCCAATCAAGTTGTATAAACATCAGAAGGATGATCAATGGAAACATGATGCACCTGAGCTCAATTTCGAGTCTCATAGCAAAGGGTCTGAATATGTATGTAAATAAATCATTTGTTTTTATATTTTTAATACATTTGCAAAAATGTCTAAACTTTTTTTGCTTTGTCATTATCAGTGGTGTTAAGTACTTATGTAAAAAATACTTTAAAGTACTACTTAAGTAGATTTTTTGGGTGTCTGTACTTTACTATTTATATTTTTGACAACTTTTACTTCACTACATTCCTAAAGATAATTATGTACTTTTTACTTCACACATTTTCCCCGGCACCCAAAAGTACTTGTTCAATTCTGAATGGTTAGCAGGACAGAAAATGGTCCAATTCGCTTATCAAGAGAACATCCCTGGTCATCTCTACTGACTCTGATCTGGCAGTGTGACCCTCGCTATCCGTAAATAAAAATACAATTGTGCGATCTGGTTTGCTTAATATAAGGATTTTTGTATTATTTGTACTTTTTAACTTTGGATAATTAAGTATATTTTAGAAACTACATTTTCTTTTGATACTTAAGTCATTTTATAATTAAAACCGAATACTTTTAGACTTTTACTCAAGCAGTATTTTACTGGGGGAATTTCCCTTTTACTTGAGTCATTTTCTATTAAGGTATCTTTACTTTTACTCAAGTATGATAATTGAATACTTTTTCCACCACTGGTCAATATGAGGTATTGTGTGTAGATTGATGAGGATATTAAAAAAAATGCACTTTTAGTGATGTAACGTAACAAAATGTGTAGAAAGTTAAGGGTTCAGAATACTTTTCCCGAATGCGCCTGAGATTTATATTCAACTTATATTGAGGATTGGTTCATTGCCAGATTCATTTCATACTAGGGATTGAATTACATACAGTCATACATGCGTAGTGAGGTGCTCTAAAAATAGGGCATAGTTTTTCCAGCATCTATAGGGATGCCCGTGTTAATATTACAGTGGGTAAAGGGTTGTCCAGAGTAGCAACCAAGATACCCCCCAGCAATCTTGAAATTGAAACCCTGTTTGTTACTAAAATAGGTCTTTCATACATACATCGTCAGCCTCTGAATCTGACTACTTCCAAGGGCCTGCTTGACATAGCCTGGGTGATCCCTTTGGGAACAGAATGAACGCTCAGTCTTTCAGTATTTATTTTATTTTATACAGTGCATTTCATATATTTTTATGCAATACATTTTTTTTGAACAACTCTGCTAGGGACCAGGAGTTTTTCCTGAGCATGTGACCCAACCAGGAAAACTTCTAAGGTACAGCCTTTAACTATGCCCTAGAGCTTTTCCCGATCAGGTCACATGGACATATAAACTCCTGGCCATAACTATAGGAGAAGTGAGTACATTTCCGACCAGTATGTATCCAGTAGTTCATAACCTGTTGTTTTTCATGTTCTCAACACAAAGTTAGTGAAGTGAAACATGCGGTTATCAACAGTCAGCAGTGCAGCGACAGTGTTGGTCAGGGGCCCATGTTGGGAGAGCGGTAACCTACCCTCCAACACGCTGGGGTAGAAGAAACAACAGCAACTGTCTGTTTAGACAAAACAGCAACTGAAAGAGAAAAGTACTCAAGGCCAAGCAGATATAGTCATGAAAAACAGAGGGGCAACCACCACGCTGACCATGAAAGATGGAGAGCAAGAGATAAAGAGAGAGGGCATAGTGTTGTAGCCAGCTGTTGGGGTTGCATGGGCCTTTATGTGGCAGTGGGCTGCAGCTGGTTGGTTGGTCAGCAGGCACGAGACACAGACAGGCAGGCAGAACACATATGTGGGAGTGTATCAAATTGAAATGGTCACTTAGAAATGTCCTTGTTTTTGAAAGAAAATACATTTTTTTGTCCATTAAAATAGCATCAAATTCATCAGAAGTACAGTGTCGACAATGTTAATGTTGTAAATAACTATTGTAGCTGGAAACGGCTGATTGTTATGGAATATCTACATAGGCGTACAGAGGCCCATTTTATCAGCAACCATCCCTCCTGTGTTCCAATGGCACGTTGTGTTAACTAATCCAAGTTTATAATTTTATAAGGCTAATTGTTCATTAGAAAACCTTTTTGCAACTATGTTAGCACAGCTGAAAATGGGTGTTCTGATTTAAAGAAGCAATAAAACGGGTCTTCTTTAGACTGGTTGAGTATCTGGAGAATCAGCATTTGTGGGTTCAATTACAGTCTCAAAATGGCCAGAAACAAATAACTTTCTTCTGAAACTCTTCAGTCTATTCTTGTTCTGAGAAATTAAGGCCATTCCATGTGAGAAATTTCCAAGAAACTGAAGATCTGTGTACTACCCCCTTCACAGAACAGCGCAAACTGGCTCTAATCAGAACAGAAAGAGAAGTGGGAGGCCCCGCTGCACAACTGAGCAAGAGGACAAGTACATTAGAATGTCTAGTTTGAGAAACAGACGCCTCACAAGTCCTCAACTGGCAGCTTCATGAAATAGTACCCGCAAAACACCAGTCAACAGTGAAGAGGCGACGCCGGCATGCTGGCCTTCTAGGCAGAGCGGCAAAGAAATAGCCATATCTCAGACTGGCCAATAAAAATACAATATTAAGATGGGCAAAAGAACACAGACACTGGACAGAGGAACTCTGCCTAGAAAGCCAGCATCCCGAAGTCGCCTCTACACGGTTGACATTGAGACTGGTTTTGCCAGTTTTATTGCTTTTTTAACCAGAACAACAGTTTACAGCTGTGCTAACATAATTGCAAAAGGGCTTTCTAACGATCAATTAGCCTTTTAAAATTATAAACTTGGATTAGCTAGCACAACGTGCCATTGGAACACAGGAGGGATGGTTGCTGAAAATGGGCCTCTGTACTGTTACGTAGATATTCCATTAAAAATCAGCCGTTTCCAGCTACAATAGTCATTTACAACATTAACAATATCTACACTGTATTTCTGATCAATTTTAAGTTATTTTAATGGACCAAAAATGTGATTTTCTTTCAAAAACAAGGACATTTCTAAGTGACCTCAAACTTTTAAACAGCAGTGTATTTTGTTGTGAGTTGTTTTTGGACTACTCGTGAAAATCCACATTCTCATACAAAACGCTCCTACTTTTACGGTTTTGTTTTCCAGTATTAAAGTAACTAATACAGTGTCCTTCCATAAGCTTATAATTTGATAAGGTATATTAATGTAGGTATTTCCTATAATATTCCCTTGTACATTATTAATTGATTCATTCTGCGAAGCGTTTTACCAGAAAGGATAAAAACATTTGTACACTAAGTATTAAACAGCACGGTGTAAATAAGTCTTACAGTGCAAATGTAACATACTACTTGGTGTAAACTATCAACATGTTGGACAGCATAATAAATATAGGTTTCCAATTCCAAAACCGTACTAACGACGAACACCCCCATAACAACTTTATCAATGCATAGGCTTACAGTTAGTGCTAGGTGAGACAAACACATGTCATTCATAGGAAGTACATTTTCCTTCAATAAAGCAGCTATTTGTATGAATGTTGGTGTGGGGGGGGGGTGATGTCGGATTAATCAAGATAATTATAAAGAGTGAGAAAGTAAAGCATGATTTGTCAAGCATATTAACACACGTTTGAACACACCACCAAAACGAGTAACTTTGTGTGCTGATGTAACATAGCGGAGGTGCTTAGTAAATACTGAGTCATTGGTTCTATAGACGTCAGCTCTCATGACACCGACCACATAGCATGTGATGCTTAAGTCTACAGGTCATTCCTGTTCTTCTGCTGAGGTTTTCCCTAGTGGATCCAGTTTTCCCTAGTGGATCCAGTTTTCCCTAGTGGATCCAGTTTTCCCTAGTAGATTCCGTTTCACTAGTGGAATCTGTTTCCCCTAGTGGATCCAGTTTTCCCTAGTAGATCCCGTTTCACTAGTGGAATCTGTTTCCCCTAGTGGATCCAGTTTTCCCTAGTAGATCCCGTTTCACTAGTGGAATCTGTTTCGCCTAGTGGATCCAGTTTTCCCTAGTAGATCCCGTTTCACTAGTGGAATCTGTTTCCCCTAGTGGATCCAGTTTTCCCTAGTAGATCCCGTTTCACTAGTGGAATCTGTTTCCCCTAGTGGATCCAGTTTTCCTTAGTAGATCCCGTTTCACTAGTGGAATCTGTTTCCCCTAGTGAATCCAGTTTTCCCTAAAATATCAACTTGTTTTTGTCCTCCCTCTAGTAGACCTTATTTTTCCCTTGAAGACCCTAGTTTTTCCCTAGGAGATCCAGTTACTTTTTCCATATAGTTTTTCTCTTGTACAGGAAGCTTACCTTCTTAAAAAAGGTAAAACTTCTGGGTTGCAGGTGTTGGGTCACTTAGTTGGGTTGTTTTCTTTAGAAAATTCAGGGGTATTAATGCTGGGTACGGAGTTTTTGATGCCGGGTTATTGAGATATCACCCAGCGGGTTAGCTCAGAAGGCTAGAGCCGTGGTTTAGTTGGGGTGTGGCGTTCAGATATTTATTTTTGGCCACCCATGAGAGTAAATGTTATTCCGGTTAATCTGTTCTGTTATATTGTTATCACGTGTTAAAGTCAAACATTGACTCTGTTGAGGCGTCAAAGAGTCTTGCACAAGTGTATGAGTTCCACAACAATCTATGCATATCGCAATGTTGATATACAGTGCATTCGGAAAGTATTCAGACCCCTTGGACTTTTTCCACATTTTGTTACATTACAGCCTTATTCTAAAATGGATCAAATATTTTTTTCCTTCAACAATCTACACACAATACCCCATCATGACAAAGCGAAAAGCAGGTTTTTCTACATTTTTTGCAAATGTATAAAAAAAAAACATCAACAGAAATACCAAATGTACATAAGTATTCAGACCCTTTGCTATGAGACTTGAAATTGAGCTCAGGTGCATCCTGTTACCATTGATCATCCTTGCGATGTTTCTACAACTTGATTGGAGTCCACCTGTGGTAAATTCAATTGATTGGACACGATTTGCAAAGGCACACACCTGTCTATATAAGGTCCCACAGTTGACAGTGCATGTCAGAGCAAAAACTAAGCCATGAGGTTGAATTGTCCTTAGAGCTCCGAGACAGGATTGTGTCGAGGCACAGATCTGGGGAAGAGTACTAAAAAATGTCTGAAGCATTGAAGGTCCCCAAGAACAAAGTGGCCTCCACCATTCTTAAATGGAAGAAGTTTGGAACAACCAAGACTCTTCCTAGAGCTGGGCGCCTGGCCAAACTGAACAATTGGGGGAGAAGGGCCTTGGTCAGGGATGTGACCAAGAACCCAATGGCCACTCTGACAGAGCTCCACAGTTCCTCTGTGGAGATGGGAGAAACTTTCAGAAGGATAACCATCTCTGCAGCACTCCACCAATCAGGCCTTTATGGTCTGGAGGAAACATGGAACCGTCCCTATGGTGAAGCATGGTAGTAGCAGCATCATGCTGTGGGGATGTTTTTCAGCGGCAGGGACTGGGAGACTAGTCACGATCGAGGGAAAGATGAACAAAGCAAAGTACAGAGAAATCCTTGGTGAAAACCTGCTCCAGAGCGCTCAGGAATTCAGACTGGGGCAAAGGTTCACCTTCCAACAGGACAACGACTCTAGGCGCACAGCCAAGACAATGCAGGAGTGGCTTCGGGACAAGTCGCTGAATGTCCTTGAGTGGCCCAGCCAGAGCCCAGACTTGAACCCGATCGAACATCTCTGGAGAGACCTGAACATAGCTGTGCAGCGACGATTCCCATCTAACCTGACAGAGAGGATCTGTAGAGAAGAATGGGAGAAACTCTCCAAATACAGGTGTGCCAGGCTTGTAGCATAATACCCAAGATGACTCGAGGCTGTAATCGCTGCCAAGGGTGCTTCCACAAAGTACTGAGTAAAGGGTCTGAATACTTATGGAAATGTGATATTTCAGTTTTGAATTTTTAATAAATCGACTAAAAGTTGCAGAAATAATTCACCTAATTTCAGTTTGTGACAAAGCAGTTGTTAAACACATTTTCAATAACCAAAAACATTGTATTTTCAGCTGTTTGAGGCTGGTATACAAAACCCAAAGTAAAATATGTAAAAACGAAACTTAGAATGGGACGAGTAGAAATAGCGCAAATTGAAATTATGACCGGTCTATAGCTCACATTTCTGTCAATTTGGTCGGGTCGCCCAAAAAGTAACATATTGCAGCATTCTGTGCAGTAAATCACACATGATCATGTTCTTATAAATATTAACCCAAAACCAAATAGCCATCGTGATATTCTGCTGTGTCGAGCAATGCTATTCTCCTCCACAGCCCAATGACATCATTCCCCTTTCACCTAGTTCCTGCCGGATGCGAAGCGAGGTTACTATCGGTCAAAGCTGCTTTTCATGCGAAGTGGAGAGCAGAGCGGATGTGGTCTCGACTCGAGTTGATGTTTCTCTTCTCTAGCGTTATCTTTTCGATAAGATGCAATGGTTTTTCAACATTCGAACATTTGTGTTTAGCTTTATTATGTTTCGTCAACATTGTTATTTCATAGATTATATTCATATGGTTATTTGCCCGATAAACGATGTGTGTGATTCAGAGGAATTGTTCTGATCATTGATGGCTGGTTTTGTATGAAACATATCCGACAGAGAAAGGAATGAGTGATGCATATTTTGAGACAAGAATGGACACTTTCTCAGGTCCAGGGGGAAATTTTATTTATTTCATAATTGCAGGGCACGGTACAGATATAACAATGAATTATTTGCCGTTCTATATATAGCCAACTGATTATAAACCACGTAACCCCCTCCTTTTCTCACTCCGAGGTTACTATCGGACAAACCATCCTCCTCCGCTCATCAACTACGCTGTCTACGTTGCATACCGGCAGGCAGGCGTGCCTTTGTTTTCAGCACAACTGTGTTGCTGTATTCTGTAACACGTAATTTTAGGATAATGGGGACATACAGACAGGCAGTCTACTATATATAGGTAATGGCTTTGAGAAGTTGCCTAGGTATTTAGGCAATTGAGGAAGCACAATATTGCTTGTGCGGTGTTGCCAAATTGAGAAACTCATTGCAGATTGAGGCAACGTCAATTGTTCAAACCCCAAATAAAGACAACGCAAGTTATTCATTTTAGTGGTCAACATTTTCTGTGGCTAATTTAATGAGCGAATGTTTATCATTCAAGATGATGGTCATTATGCTTATGTTCATCATGTGTTTGATATTTTGAACAAGTCAGAAGTCTATCATATTTGTAAAGATAAAGCCAAAACAATCGAACAAAAATATGTTCTCTTCCAAAGGCACTCAGTATGCACCATCCTTTCGACTGCGGTTTCCTCTGTGAATTTGGTTTTCTGCTCTAGACCAAGTAGCCCCCTCCATGGACCACCACATAACTGCTCGCTCTTAAAAGGGCAACGCCACTGTGTGCTCCCCAACAAATTGGCAGCATCTCTTCCTCCTGCGACTAAATATGTTTTGGGGTTCTGTAATAATAGAAGGGGGGGGGGTGGTAAACTTGAGCATTGCGGTAAAAAAATAAATATATATATATATATATACAAATACTTTCAAAACGTGGGTTAACTGCGTTTACTTCTTTACCCTCCACTACACCACTGGCTACTATTGCTTATATAAGAGTGTGTGTGCACAATACACTTTGCATAAGCATGCCCTTACAAAAAAGAACTGCAGTTAGAGTGCAGTGTAACTGCAGTTATTCTCCAATTACTGCATCCAAAATATCACAGTCAACTGCAATTACTGCAGATTTTTTTTCAACTGAAATATTTGTTGCAAGGGTGGTTTCAATTGAATTCCAGCCTTCGTCTAATTTTAAACACATGGAACAAACAATTAAGTCTATGGTTCACTTGTATGAGCCAGAACAAAATAGCCAATGCTTTAACCTTGGCAAGGAAGTTTCACTGTCAGAAAAGCCTATCGCATACTTCCTCTGTTTTGCTAATGCTTTGCATTCAAGTTGTTGCAGGTGTAGGTTTCCATAAGAAGGCTACTGCTGTTTAACAGAATGACTAATCTCTCATGGACAGATATATTGAGTCGCTGACGTAGTTACAGGAGATTTTGGTTCTGGGTTGCTGAGATTGCAGAAAGACAACCAGATCTCACAGCAAGGTTCTGCTTTGAGACAGTTGAATGATCAGGCAGTCACAGATAGGCTTTTTTTTTACCTCCAAAGAGGATTAGCTAGCTACCCAACTCATTCAGCCATTCTCTTCCACCGCTAACATAATGTCTAGTCTAGCCCCACACTGTGCTAGCCACAACATGTGTCCCATGCACTGGAAAATTAAAAGCACTTGGACCATGAGGCATTTATACACAGAAAATTCACCACTGTTGAATCAACACTGTTACATTTTTAGCAATCAGCCAGTATCTTTTGGTTCTATACTTTTCAGTGTTAAATTAAGTACTGACACCATTACACTTTGTCAGTGTTAGGTAGTTAAAACGTTTAGTGTTACGCAATAACATCTCATATAGTATATTTAACACAAGGAGGTGTTTACAACAGGGATCATCAAATAGATTCAGCCGCGGGCCAATTTATTTGTCTTGAGCAGATGGTCAGGGGACCAGAACAGAATGACACATCATTTCTCAACTGCAAATTGACCACAAGAAGCCCAAAAAAGATATAATATTTAACTAAAACAGAATAATTTCAAACTTGCTTATATTTGAATAAGATCACATTCCATGTGTTATTTTATAGTTTTGATGTCTTCACTATTATTCTGCAATGTAGAAAATTGTAAAAATCAAGAAAGACCCTTGAATGAGTAGGTGTGTCCAAACTTTTGACTGGTACTGTATATATGCAGAGCATTCAGAAAGTATTCAGACCACTTTACTTTTTCCACATTTTTACGTTACAGCCTTATTCTAAAATGTATTCAACTGTTTTTTCCCTCATCAATCTACACGCAATACCCCATAATGAAAACACAAAAACAGTTTTTTCAAATGTTTTTGCTAATTTATTACAAATAAAAAACATAAATATCACATTTACATAAGTATTCAGACCCTTTACTCAGTACTTTGTTGAAGCACCTTTGGCAGCGATTACATCCTCAAGTCTTCTTGGGTATGACGCTACAAGCTTGTCACACCTGTATTTGGGGAGTTTCTCCCATTCTTCTCTGCAGATCCTCTCAAGCGCTGTCAGGTGGATGGGGAGCATTGCTGAACAGCTATTTTCAAGTCTCTCCAGAGACCGTTGATCGGGTTCAAGTCCGGGCTCTGGCTGGGCCACTCAAGGACATTCAGACATTAGGGCCTCCCGGGTGGCGCAGTGGTTAAGGGCGCTGTACTGCAGCGCTAGCTGTGCCACCAGAGACTCTGGGTTCGCGCCCAGGCTCTGTCGTAACCGGCCGCGACCGGGAGGTCCGTGGGGCGACGCACAATTGGCCTAGCGTGGTTAGGGAGGGTTTGGCCGGTAGGGAAATCCTTGTCTCATCGCGCACCAGCGACTCCTGTGGCGGGCCGGGCGCAGTGCACGCTAGCCTAGGTTGCCAGGTGCACGGTGTTTCCTCCAACACATTGGTGCGGCTGGCTTCCGGGTTGGATGGCGCTGTGTAAGAAGCAGTGCGGCTTGGTTGGGTTGTGTATCGGAGGACGCATGACTTTCAACCTTCGTCTCCCCCGAGCCCGTAAGAGAGTTGTAGCGATGAGACAAGATAGGAGCTACTAAACAATTGGATACCACGAAATTGGGGTAAAAAAAAAGAAAGGACATTTAGAGACTTGTCCCGAAGCCACTCCTGCATTGTCTTGGCTGTGTGCTTAGGGTCGTTGTCCGGTTGGAAGGTTAACCTTTGCCCCAGTCATAGGTTCTGAGTGTTCTGGAGCAGGTTTTCATCAAGGATCTTTCTGTACTTTGCTCTGTTCAACTTTGCCTCAATCCTGACTAATCTCCAGGTCCCTGCCGCTGAAAAACATCCCCACAGCAGGATGCTGTCACCACCATGCTTCACCATATGGATGGTGCCAGGTTTCCTCCAGACGTGACACTTAGCATTCAGAAAAAAGAGTTCAATCTTGATTTCATCAGACCAGACAATCTTGTTTCTCATGGTTTAAGAGTCTTTAGGTGTCTTTTGGCAAACTCCAAGCGGGCTGTCATGGGCCTTTTAATGAGGAGTGGCTTCCATCTGGCCTCTCTACCATAAAGGCCTGATTGATGGAGTACTGCAGAGATGGTTGTCCTTCTGGAAGGTTCTCCCATCTCCACAGAGGAACTCTAGAGCTCTGTCAGAGTGACCATCATGTTCTTGGTCACCTCCCTGACCAAGGCCCTTCTCCTCCAATTGCTCAGTTTGGCTGGTTGGCCAGGTCTAGGAAGAGACTTGGTGGTTCCAAACTTCTTCCATTTAAGAATGATGGAGGCCACTTTGTTTTTGGGCCCTTCAATGCTGCAGAAATGTTTTGTTACCCTTCCCCAGGTCTGTGCCTAGACAAAATCCTGTCTCGGAGCTCTACGGACAATTTCTTCGACCTCATGGCTTGGTTTTTTCTCTGACATGCACTGTCAACTGTGGGACCTCATATAGACAGGTGTGCCTTTCCAAATCATGTCCAATCAATTGAATTTACCACAGGTGGACTCCAATCAAGTTGTAGAAACATCTCAAGGATGATCAATGGAAACATGATGCACCTGAGCTCAATTTCGAGTCTCATAGCAAAGGGTCTGAATAATTATGTAGATAAGGTATTTCTGTTTTTATTTTTAATAAATTAGCAAAAATTTTGAAAAACCTGTTTTTCGCTTAGCCAGCGTGGTGTATTGTGTGTAGATTGCTGAGGACATTTTATTTATTTAATCCATTTTAGAATTAAGCTATAACGTAACAAAATGTGGAAAAAGTCAAGGGGTCTGAATACTTTCCGAAGGCACTGTTTATATATATATATATATATATATATATATATATATATATATATATATATATTATGCAATAACACTTCATATAATGTTTTTTTCTCCAAAATGTTTTTTTTATTCTCTTTACAACCCTCTGACACATGCGCTAATCAAAGTATTTACAAAGACTTCAGATCTGGTAGCGGATGTACTCCAACTCTAATTAACATAACCATAGACCACTTAAACTGGTACAGCACTTCCACTCAAGGTTGGCCAAGAATAACTAACTGAAAGCCACTAAGCCACGCCTCCGATATAATTGCCTTTTCGATTGAGTTACCACCCATGACTGTATTTATTAGTGACAGACACGTGGTTGTTGAATTTGTTCACCAAGTGAGTTTCTAGGCAAAATGTTATCATTCAAATCTTTATGACGTTACATATCTCGTAAGGCCTTATTTTGAGGCCTAGTTTTAGTAATACAGTGGCCTGAAACTCCTTGTTTACAGGCCACATCAGGCCTGCAAGTCACATTATGTTGGCTTGCAAAGTGATGTGTACATTCCAACAGTTGCCATTTTCATTCACCAGTAACCTGCATTCAGAATGGCTGCCTGGGTTCTAAACACTGATAAAGGAGACTACCATTTAAACTGGATTAACCATTTCAGTAACGGGTGCAATAAATCTGACTGATTTGATTAGTTTAGAAAAATTATGTTGTGTAGCATGTGATTAATCAATCAATGTGCATGCAAAAACACAAATAATAAAAACAATCCCAAAAAATCTACCTGCAGTAGAGCACGCTGGGAAATATGATAATGATGAGCGTGGTTTTGATGGGAATCTTTTACTCTCCACAGAGTAAAACTGACACAATCACACTCTCACACACAACTGTGTTTATTAACACCAACACTGGGATTATTTTGCACCATTTACCACTTACAAAGTGAATGTAACTCCTGAATCAACACTAGAAATGTTACACTGAAAAATCAACACTAGATAACACTGGCCAATTTGCTGTGTAAGTGATATTCATCAAGAATATGTGTTTGATGTATTTGATACTATTCCACTCCAGCCATTTCCACCAGCCCGTCCTCCTCAATGAAGGTGCCAGAAGATAGGCTACTGTAAGGAACAGCCTTTGTGTTGCCCTCTAAAGTCAACAAATGAAGACCTTCAGGGTTCATGAACTCTATGGTCCATATTGTATATTGAATGTGAATACAAGAGTATATGTATGTAAGACTGTAATACAGTAAGACTAAACCGAAGAGACTAGACAAGCTATTTAAAGATTGAACACCAGATGGTCGATCCCTTGGCAGAGAGATGCTACCATGTCCTTGCACCCATCCCCTAAAGACAGAGACACAAACCAATTAGGATTACTCTACTCAACAATCTGTGATACATCTTCAACATTCAACTTGTGCCCAGGCTCAGAGTGTATTTTGTCCTGTGGTCTAGTTGATGATACATTGATGTTGGCCCTAGTCATCACGAATGCAGCATCGTTGGACAGTATTGTGTAGTTAGTTAACCAGTGAACCTGGTCGTCAAACCTGTGTGTCTAGTTATTGTTTAGTCAAAGTCACTGAGGTGGAATGGTGTTTGGGCCAATAAATATCAATATGCTATGACAGACTCTAAATGTAGGTTCAATCTGAAGTTCCAACACTTCTAGAATTTTATTTCAAAAGGGTACAGCATAATTCTATATTTATAAAGTGTGTGAACTGATATGCCTTCAGATTGAACCTACATTTAGAGTCTGTCATAGAATGATGGTATTTATTGACCTCGATTATGTCCCCACTGGCCACTGACAAGACTGAGCACTTGATTTCAACCCAAAATGTGGCTATTATACAGATATGACAATTACACAATCATAAAATGATTGTATGCGTTGCATGGACGGATTCAATACCTAAATATATCTGTATAGGGCACCGTAGCCCTCTTAAGAGCTGTTTTTCTTGGGGCTCTACACGTGTGTCCCGTTTAAGGAGACAGCAACACAAACAGCCTCGTATCCTTTTGACCGCGAGTTACCTTTCCTCTTCTGAAAGCGGCTGCATTGGCTGCCACTATAAAAGCTTGGAGGAGAAAAAAGGCAGAACCAGAGACACAGAGCAGCGAAGACAATAACGGTCGTGAAAAAGCGAATAAAAAAGCGTCCATTTTACCTTTTCCAATTCAAGGAATTACAATTTATGAACATTGAAGAATTGGATTTTCGCAGCATTAGGGAAAAAGGTCGGTTGTTTTTATTTGTTAGTTTTTGTTGTTTCTTTGTTAAGTTGCTCAGTGGGTGATATGGATTGTGTTCTGCATCATACCAAAGGAACTGTTTTATTGGATATTTACAGAATGGATGTACATGGTCGCCGCGCATGTTTGATTCAGTTTGTAAATATTTTCAAAACAAAAGCGCATCTTTGCCTTCGCACTTGTATAGTACGCTAAGTCGTTCACAACAATCAACACATGATTTCTAGTGTTTATCCTCAATCAAATGTATTGAATAACTTAGATGCATTTATGAGGTTTTGGTCGGATGGGTAAGATGACAAAGTGTGGGTAGTGTATGTTATGTCCTTTATCGCATATGACCGTATTGTGCTTGATGAATACAGTGTGTGTGCTACACTACAGCATCTGCTGCGGTTTATTGTATAGAAGAGTGCGCTGCGCTGAATGACCGAGAGTAACCTCTTCCTCTTGAAACAATGAAACATCCAGCATGAAGTTCTGAAGTTATTTCGATTATTATATTGCACTGATATGGTTGACATTCGAGTACAATGAAAGAATGCAAAGTCTTAGTTTGTGAAATTATGTTTTTATTGTTTTAATAAATGTTTGTTTCTGATTCATTGATGCAGACTTGATGTTGTAGTTAAAGGTAGCAGATGTTTGCCAAAATTATGTTTTATTGTCGGCCCATCGTTGACCATAGTGGTTGTCATATCGTTATTCATTCGTTTTTTTGTGTGTGTTTTTTCATAGCCTGTTTCATCAAAGCGCTGATTAATTTTGTTCTTGGTCTTTGTACGATTTTCGTATTCTGAATGTTTTGAGACCGTAGTTGAAAACAGAACAGGCTAAGCTTCTATTGGGGAAAAAAATATGATCATGATATGGATCTGGAACGAGTGAAAAATGGCAATAACCACATTAAAACGCTAGAGGAGCCCGCAGCAATTCTGCACCAGGCAACCGCATTGATTAATTTGGAGGGAGGCTGTTGTTTACAATTTGTACTGTAGTGGTTTGTTATGTTATGCGATGAAGCTGAATGAAAAAAACAACGTAAAAACATGGTAACAACCTTAAATGTAATCAATATACGATCGGTTCATTTGAAAATCTGCTTCATTACGCTGGGACCTGAGGTAGACTGTCATTCAGATTTTGCCCAATTCATCTTTTGAACGTGTTTTGTAATGAATAGGCTATCAATCCACCCACCCACCCGGAATAGGCTATCAATCCACCCACCCACCCGGAATAGGCTACATCACTGATGAAATGTTACGTGCGTAGTCTGCTGGTCCTTCACTCGTCTCATACAGTTTTGTCTTGAAAAAAAGGGATTACAATTGTTTGAGAGAGTGTTGCGTCACCATAGTTGATTGAATGGCACGTGCTTTACATTTGAGTAATTTAGCAGAGGCTCTTATCCAGAGCGATGTACAGTAGAGAGTGCATACATTTTCATACTTTTTTGTTGTTCCCCCGTGGGAATCGAACCCACAACTCTAGCGTTGCATGTGCCATGCTCTTGCCAACGGAGCCACACGGGGCCCATTTGTGTCATAAAAACTCTGTTGCATCTGGAAGTATTTAACAATACAGCTGTTTGTGTAACTAGATAGTAACAGCATTTGCTATTTGAGTGATTGCTCATTTCTGCATTGCAATAGCTGGATTAAATTGAAATGTCATGAGGACATTTGGTACTTTAGATATTAAAGTATTTTTTTTTTTTTTTTGCAATTGTGTGGGTGGCACACCTTCACTTGCCAAGTATCCAAGTATCCAGTGACTGTTTGTAGATCCAAAAGTCCCAGTGTGTTTTTTTGTAACAGACACGGAATCTCCCAATCCTGGAAACTACTCTGATTGGTTAATACAGTCCAGTATCCATTGGAGATCTGATGGTTATATTTGGTTAGACTTTGACCTATGAGTGGCGTGGTGTCCAGTGGACTCAAACAGCCTTCTTCTCTGGTCTCACTGTGCTGTGTTGTCTGCAGATGCGGAGCTCAAGAGTTGTAGAAAAGGTCCCCGAGTCTCACTGTGTTGTCACTGTGCTCTGCAGTTGGGAGCTGGACGGCTGTAGGATAGGTCCCTGAGGCGAGATGGCCGTCTCTACTCAACTGGGCTTACTGCTGTGGAAGAACTTCACCTACAGACGGAGACAGACAGTAAGTAGCTACTACAAAATAAAAGTCCACCAACCCCACGTAGATTCTGTGAGATAAGGGGAGCATGTCAAGGAAAGTTGTAGTGGAAAAAAACAAGGTTTATTGGCTACGAAGTTTGGTAGCATATACAATATGTTACTATTGTTGTCTGTGTGGCCAATGCACACATAAATAATAGCATTGTCTATGTATTGGTAAAAGGGGTGAGATTGTAAAAAAAGTTTTTAAAAACGCTTGAATGAACTTCATCCTTTGACTCATTGAGGACGTTCAAACCGTAGAGGATGTCAATGTAGCAGAGAGTCAATGTAGTGATGGTGACTCGTAGCGTGGAGGAGTCTTAAGTGCACGTTTTCCACACAAAGGATTCTGGAACATTTTAAACAACACCGTCACCTTGTCTTATCATGTCATCCAACTGTTAAACCTCAAAATCTCTCAGAAGAACCTAAGAACCAGATACATTTATAGAACATATTCCCGTCCTCCATTTGACCAATCATCCTTTCGTCTCCCATCCCCCATCTCGATGCTCTGTGAGTCTGGGGCTGGGAGGACAGCAGCTGTTGTGAACATATGTCCACCCAACCAACACCTCTCCCTTCCCACTCCCAGTCCTAGATAGGATAAAGATTATAATATATTTACCAACAACAGCTGATAAACCCCTTAATGGCTGCCTGACACCCCAATAAGGGTTTGTGGAATGACCCACTTCCACTGAAAAGCTGGACCAGTCCATTCTAAAGGGGATCCTAGGTTTTAAAATAATGTTTTTGTAATTGATGAGATGTCTCTTAGAATCAAAATGACCCATCCAACATAGTCAAGAAATTGGTAACCTGGATTGTAGACTAAAGTACACAAAGAAGCTTAGAGGTGGGTTGTCTACTTTAGGACAGTGGTTCCCTACCCTTTTCAGTTATTGTACCACCAACTACATTTTGCTCTGCCCGGAGTACCCCTTGAAGTACCCCCTCATGAGAATTTTACCAGTAGGCCTATGGTCTCATGAGTCTTCTCAAGTACCTCTCCTAGTACCCCTGGTTGGGAACCACTGCTTTAAGACACTGAAACATTCAGTATTTTTTTGCGTCAAATTGTTTTTACATCCATGGCCACCCTACTTTGCAAACAATGCCAGGTTCAAAAATTCCTCCTCGTCTGTCGTTTTGCCCCGAATAAATTCCACATGATTGTATGACTGAAATCTCCAAATGGGTTGTTCTGTAGGGAGACCAGACTTCCTTACCATGGCATTGGTTTCACTGTTTGAATGCTGTTTGTCCTGACTGAATTTGTCAGTCTCTCATCGACCTTCTGAACTTCCCTTTCAGCTCCAGCTAGTTATCGAGATAATATGGCCGCTCTTCATCTTCTTCATCCTCATATCTGTGAGGATGCATTACCCGCCCTACGAGCAACATGAGTGTGAGTAGCCCACACATACAGAGTGCCTGAATTCACAGTGTGCTATTTTCTGTCTTATGTCAATTTAAATAAAGCTTTTAGAATTTGAATTGAGCTCAAATCGACTCAAATCGAGCTTTGTCTATTTGCACAGTTATAATGAGGCAATTCAAGAATAATGTTAGTGTCTCGACTGGGTAAGTAGTGACGTACTAGAGGCCTCATGACATTTGGTCCGAATACTGTTGCCCGTAATCATTTGTTCCCATTTTCCATTCTTTGTAGTCAGATGAGTCAGAGATCACAAGATGGAGGACAACAGGATTCCAGACAGTTGTCCTTTATATCATCAGCCACTATTGTTTATTGAGTCCAAGACTCATTGGAAAGCAAAGCAATACAGACAAAAGATACTTCAGGGAAAGAGAGAGCCCGTTATTTTTAAAGGACATTACTGTTCGTATCAAAGACAGTTAGTCACAACAGAACAGTGGAAGGCAGGAGATTCCCACAAGAAATGTGTCTCAATGGATTTCATTTTTCTAGAATCTAGAACAATGGATAAGGGAAGAACATTTGTGGACTTAGTGAACACATGTGGAAATGTTACAAATACCTGGAAAGGAATATAGATATTTTTATTGTCCAAGAAATGTCAATGCAGAGAAGAGTACGTTAATGGCCCTACCTGCCATTCCTCATCCCAAGCCAAGGTCCTCCCTCTATACTGTTTTCTTAAAAACATCCCACTCAGTTGGTCAATATCCCACTCAGTTGGTCAATATTTGATATATTGACCCACTGGCCTTTAAAACTCCTGTAGTACACCATAACAGCTCTGGGAACAGTTTGTTACTTACACAGATAATATATTCTCAACTTTGAGGGTACTTAATTTAAGTGTAATTCTATTTCCTTTGCATTTCCACTTTGTGAAAGACCCGTTGATCATTGATTCAATGGAGTCAGTCAAGAAAAGCCGTTTTCCTGGAACGACCCGTGTTCAACGTGTACCTGTTGTCTCTTGGCAAACTCACATTGATTAACGCGGTCAAAGAATGTTAATGAGAACATGATAATAATTCTTAGAAAACATCAACTCCGAGAAACCAGTTGTTGACATTTTAAAAGCTGTTTTGACAAAGTTAGAAGCTAAAATAGAATGGTTTATTTCTGTAAAATCAGAGAGTGAGTGCAATGAAATTGAATTATTGCGAAATTCACCTGAAAGTAATAGTAAATTAATCTCCATTAAATTAACTTCCTGAATTCAAAGGTATACCAGTAGGACTCCAACAACACTGGACTGTGTAGTATGTTTGTTTACATCAATAGAGTATGGATGTCAGTGGAAGGATGTATAGCTACTATACTGTCTATTGCCCTCCTTATCTCTATCTTGTCAATACAGGTCTCCAGTAAAGATCTTGGTTTCATCCCAATTGGCATCCTATTCCCTATATAGTGCAGTACTTTTGACCAGGGCCCATAAGGAATATGGTGCTATTTGGGATGTACCTACTGTATTTCACCAGGTCAGAAGGCTATACCTTTGCCCTCATATATCCCCCTCACTAGCTTTAAGCACCAGCTATCAGAGCAGCTCACAAATTACTGCACCTGTACATAGCCCATCTGTCATTTAGCCCAAACAACTACCTCTCCCCCTACTGTATTTATTTAATTTTTTTGCTCCTTTGCACCCCCATTATTTCTATCTCTACTTTGCACATTCTTCCACTGCAAATCTACCATTCCAGTGTTTATTTATTTATTTTACTTGCTATATTGTATTTACTTCGCCACCATGGCCTTTTTTTGCCTTTACCTCCCTTATCCCACCTCATTTGCTCACATTGTGTAAATACTTATTTTTCTACTATTTTATTGACTGTATGTTTGTTTTACTCCATGTGTAACTCTGTGTTGTTATCTATCTTTATCTTGGCCAGGTCTTAATTGTAAATGAGAACTTGTTCTCAACTTGCCTACCTGGTTAAATAAAGGTGACATAAAAAATAAATATATAATACACTGAGTGTACAAAACATTAGGAACACCTGCCTAATATTGAGTTGCACCCCCTTTAAATCCATTGGGCATGGGCTCTGCAAGGTGTCGAAAGCGTTCCACAGGGATGCTGGCCCATCTTGACTCCAATGCTTCCCACAGTTGTGTCAAGTTGGCTGGATATCCTTTTGGTGGTGGACCATTCTTGATGCACATTCTTGTTGAACGTGAAAATCCCAGCAGCGTTGCAGTTCTTGACACACTCAAACCAGTACGCCTGGTGCCTACCATATCCCGTTCGAAGACACTTAAATCTTTTGTCTTGCCCATTCACCCTCTGAATGGCACACATACACAATCCACGTCCCAATTGTCTCAAGGCTTAAAAATCCTTCTTTAACCTGTCTCTTCCCTTTCATCTATATTGATTTGAAATGGATTTAGCAGGTGACATCAATAAGGGATCATAGCTTTCACCTGGATTCACCTGGGCAGTCTATGTCATGGAAAAAGCAGGTGTTCAAAATGTTCTGTACACTCAGTGTAGGTTGGACAGCAGGCTAGGCTAGACTATTAAACTCTGTGTATTAAACTCTGTGTATGATACGTTACCTGTGGACTGTGAAAGGACAATTCAAGTGTCACTACAATGGCACTGCTTTTAAAAAATCCAGTAGGCTTGTCAGACACACACACACACACACAAAAAGTAAAGTGTGAATACTTCTATAACATCTTGTTTTGCAGAATGTGCACGTCACCATTTTGTTGACTGTCAATCTTGTCACTAGTCAACTCGGCCGTAGATAGCAATACTTGATTTCACCCACTCAACTCAACAGTATTGACCTCAGGACTGGGTCACACTGTATCGTCCCACTCTAGGTGATTGCTTCACAATCTGCCGGGCTTTACAGTAGCAGATAACGGTTTACTGACAACCTCTTGTGACTCGTCACAGAAAGTGAATGCTGATCCAAAGGTCACATGAATCATGTGGTTCACCGAGGCAATTATTCACCAGATACCCCCACGGGGGGTCTGACTGTTGTCTATGGTACGGAGTTTGAGGTTGCGGACAATGGAGGTCTCTCTTGGTCTCCGTCCCAGATGGCCCCCTATTCCCTACATAGTGCACTGCTTTTGACCAGAGCACCTGCGGAATAGGGGGCCATTTGGGGCGCAGGCTTGGTCTCTCTGCTAGATAACACAATTCCTCCGAGAACACGAGGAACCTGTGCCCACTCCAGGTTCCCCCGTTGTACTGTGCTCTTGCTAAACAAGATGTCCGCCTGGCTGTTATTTCGATCTGCTGAATTGAGCCAAGCTGAAATGGAGTTTCACTCAGTCCTCCTTGCTCTGCCGTTGTGAAATGTTGGGTGACTGACTAAAGTTCCACAATTACCCAACCTAATCATTTGACTTCAGTGGCCGTCTGGGCAGTTTCATAGGGAGATATTGTGACAGAGTGGTGTCGATCATTGAACTTCTCTATTCCCCCCCCCTCCAGGCCATTTCCCTAACAAGGCCATGCCCTCGGCGGGCACCTTGCCCTGGGTACAAGGGATCATCTGCAACGCCAACAACCCCTGCTTCCGCCACCCCACACCAGGAGAGACCCCAGGGCTGGTGGGCAACTTCAACGATTCTATGTGAGTTCATGCCGGGTAAACTGACCCTTTAACATTGCCTGAGTTGATAGAATGATTTGATTAGTCATGTCTATGACAAACAACCAAGTAAACAGTGTAAGCTAAGACATTAAAACATTGAAATAACGGACCATGCCACAAGGAACATTGTTCCTCCTTTCAGACCCTCAACCCCAGAGGATCTGCATGTGTGTTTTACCACCGTTGTTCCTCACATCGTCTATTCGCCTCTCTATGAAACACAGAATCTCCCGTCTGTTCATCGATGCCAAGAAGATCCTCCTCTACAGCCAGAATGACAAGAGCTTCGAGGGCTACAAAGTTCTGGTGCGGGCTCTGAGGAAACTACAGGGCAACACGGCAGGTAGGACAGATCACAGGTCATAGACCCTGAGCTACAGACGTAAAGATGCATCCCACTGGGCCAAAAACTGGTTGAACCGACTTTGTTTCCACGTCATTTCAACACAGTAAATGCAATGTGATGACGTTGAATCAATGTGGAAAACTGATTGGATTTGCAAAAAGTCAACAACATACGGGAATTCTGTCTTTTTTCTTTTGTTGTTGATTTCACATTGAATTCTCGCTAGTTGACAACTTAACCAAATGGAAATGGAAACTAGACGTTGAAATGACATCTGTGCCCAGTGGGATGTACATGGATATTGATGCACCGTCCATATATTTACGTTGATGTATATATTTGTGCGTATTGTTTAAAGTACTGCATGACATCACATTTTATGTATGTTTCTGCATGTACATTGATGTTACTGAATCTGATCCTAAGCCTGTACCCACCTGCATACATAGGCCCTGAGCCATAGACGTGTTGCACGCATACTGATCTGAGTTTGGTTAGCCTGGTTTTTCAGTAGGTAGGTATGATCACCTACCTGTACATGCCTTCTAGCTATAGACGTAGGACACACGTTGTACACTTGAAGCACATAGTACTGAACTTGAGACTTGTTTGACAGTTTCAGTCCTCGTTTTCCTGGGGCCATACGGTGCAGAGAGTTCAGAGCAAATGGCATGCTTAGATTTTAATGGCCTCCGTGAAAACTCAAATTCCTAATGCGAAGGAAAGCAGATTACTGGGGACCATACAGCCCCTAATCAAAAGGGGGCCTTTTGGCTCATAATGGAGGGCAATGGGTGCAGGTTGGCAGCATAGAAATATAATTACTAGAATGGACGTTCTCATTCCAGTAAATGTTCTATGATTCAGTGTACCCATGAGTGATCCAGTCAAAAAGCGTGGTGGTCTGAGGGGCTTTGTTAGCCTAGTCACAGATCTGCTGGGAGTTGGCTTGATGGCACAAACAAATATGGGACCAGGCTTTGTCCCTTCTAGTAATTAGATTTCTATGGTTGGCATAGCACTGGTGTAATCAGTCCATGCCAGTCCTGGGGTGGGGAGGTTGCTGCTGGACCAACGGGGGGGGGGGGGGGGGGGGGGGGCAGCGCCCATGTCCTGTCCTATCTCTTTAAATGGCAGGAAGACCTCCCTGGACCCACCCATCACAACAGGATACAGATTGAAACTAAGTGGCCCTTTAATGTTTTGACTGCTGTGTCTGTGTCTGAACTGAACCAACCCTGGGCTTGGAATGTGTCTACATCCTGTTTGAGAGATCATTATGTGCTCTCGTCTCCCCTCGCGTTACTGTCCATCTCATTTCAGATGGTGAATAAGTAATCGTATTAACTGCATGATAAAACTGAATACCATTGAAAAGAACCTCCTGCACACTGCTCCACAGATTTAATGGGTACTGTCTGTTCACTTTTGGCTCTTGCTGAGTGGCCATTTTCAGAGTGGAAGGTACATGGGGGTGTCATGACCTTGGCCCAGGAAGAGGGGGGAAAGGTCTTCGAGGATATCAGGTTGATGATAGTATCTTTCCCTTGCATGAGTCTTGAGGTGTCCCAGTCCCCACACACCTACATATCTGCCATACATATTGTCTACCCACCGGGCAAAATGCGTTGACTTAACATTATACCAATGTCATATTTCAACGTTCAACTGACATGGACTATTAATTGACTTTTTTTTTTAGGTTGAATTGGCTTATTATGTCATATCAACTGCTGGGTGAGCCTCATGGCACCTCATCGAGGTTAACGCTAAGACCGCTGTTAAGCCATCAAGCTGACACATTTTGAAGACAACAAATGTCATTCGTTATCACATAAAGGAGCATAAATTAACTGTGTCTGTGGTAACCATACTATCGCGATTCTATATCTAACCAAAGAGTAGTTCCGAGACTGACATAGGCCTACCACTAAAAGATGAATCGCTTCAGAACATGAGCTCACTGACCCCACTATGGCCTGGATAGAGAAAAGGTGTGAAAAAGCATTTCACATTTCCACTCCAACATGCATTTATCGTCTATCTACTTCTTGCAGGACAACTTCCCACCTAGGCTTCCTTCCAGAGGACTCGACCACAGTTAAGATATTACCTGAGATATTCAGGTCACAAAGACCGTGTCAACACTATTGCGTAACAGCTCCTTTCAGCATAATTATGTTGCGGGCAAATTAAAACGAGTCACGTGAACCGTTTTGGCCAAACGTGGAGAAAGGTGTCAGTGTTAAAAATACCCGTGTTTTAACTCCAAGACTTGAAAAGCAACCCGTCTTAACATTGGTTACGTCAGTGTTTAAAAGGAGTCTAGGAGCAGATCACAGCTCTGCATTGACCCTCTATAAAATCCTTCCCCTATATAAAGCCTTACAGTGGGAGTGCCATTATGTCAAAGCGGAGAAAGTTAATTCTGTTAGAATTAGTGCCTCGTGTCACAACAGAAGCACTTTAATCTTATTCATGAAACATATCCACTTCTCTTTAATCTCACGAAATCCAGACTTTTTCTCTTCTCTCACTGTATGTTCTATATCGATATGATGCTGATTGCGTTTCTCTTTTCGGGTTTGTAACAAAAACTAGCTTTAATGTAATGGGTTGGTGTGTCAGCCAGACTGATTGACGGGGTTTCCTAGGTGGGTCGTTTGTTCTTTCGAAGGTCGCTAAAAACTATTCTCTTCACACTGACGCGCGGATGCACGGCACGCACAATTCTCCTTCTCAAAGTGGTCTGGCTCGCCTAGTGTCCCACATTCTTTGTCCTCTTCCCCGTCGGTCGGTCAAGTTCCAGATCAGCCAGAATCTCATTTCCCGTTTTGGTTCTGTTGAATAACACCACAAGCAGCTTCCTTCTCTCAGGTTATTAGACTCAGTCAGTCAGGACAGTTGTCCCCCGTGTCCCAAATTGCATCCTATTCCCGATGTAGTGCAGTACGTTTGTTCCACGTCTTCTTCTATCAACCTGAAATGATCTGTAGCCAACTGTCTTTTGTCATTCTTGGCAAAGGCAGCCATTTTGTTTGTCTGATTGTAGGTTGTTTGTTGAGTCAGTGAGGTTTGGGAACAGGTGAACCATCAGAGTCTCCTCGGGTCTATCAAGTATTACTCACCAGAAGCCACGGCCAGTAGTGACAAGCCTGGATGCCAGTCTGCCTCGTATTGTTGTAGCCTACTTGTTATTGTTTTGGTAGGTCAGAGACGCAGCATAGTCACCACCTAAGCCAAGTGCAGGGCTATCCCTCTTTCTTGCATGGCGGCACTCTCACTAAGTAGTTAGGGGCCAAGTGCAGACAGACAGTACCTTTAGGGGCTATCCCTCTGGTCTTTCATGGCAGTACTCTCACTCAGTACTGTTGCTAAGGCACATCTCCAGTCTCTTGTTTCCTGAAGTCAGGATGATTAGAGCTCATGACCACTCCTTGGTTATTTGCTCTGGGGTCGTCTCTATGCTCTGGGGTCGTCTCTAATTACTGGAGTGGTCTCGATGCTGTGGGGACGTCTCTTCAACACATACCACGTCCCCCCTGACCTGCTCCCAGGAGCCTCTGGGGCAGCTAAGTGTTTCCTGTCTAGTTTGTGTTACCAGTTGAGTTTTACCTGGAACCCAAAAGGGTTCTCCTACAGGGACAGACAAAGTTGTAGGTATAAGTTTTCTTCAAATAGTATAGGGTTAGGGTTGACCAGGAAAAACTCCTTGGCCCTAGATATGGGTGAAACTACCTTCTAGTAACCCCCCCCCCCCCCTCCTCCAAGGGGTAATGTTGCTACTTTACCATGTATCCGGTAGCTACTCTTGTCACTGTGCTAACTAACGCAACACAAACACAGAGACGTTAATGTTTAAGTAAGGAGATTACAAATTCAAGCTGGGCAGGGAGGGACGGAACAGAGTGAAAAGTGAGGAGCCCAGAACTCTAGCTCAGTATTTGGGCCAAAGTGGAACGCCCTAGAGTAACCCCGGCTACGGAGTGCGAAGCAGCAGAGTGCTGAGCTGACTTCAACTGGTTTTTAAGTGGAGATGACTTCTCTGGAATGTTCTGACCCAGTGAACACAATAGCCCTCAGGGTAAACTGGGTCCATGATATCTCTCCCCTCACTGTATCACTCCATTCTGTCCATGCCAGTATATTAGTATAATATATCTACAATACCATATTATTGAGAACTTTACAGCTTTCACCCAAAGAACACTGTATTTGGAGTTCCCCCAGATACTAGGCTATCATTTCTTTATTCAAGACGATGAGTTTCGATGCTAAATCACAATTGTATCCATAAAAACACCTTTCTGTCTTTTAAATAGATCCGTTTCTAAGTATGCAGCGCGGCGTTCCTAGTCAGTCTGTTGAATGTGCATTCCATCATCCCATTCAAGGTTTCAAGCTGAAGGACTTTCTCCGCGATAAGGAGACCTTGTCGTCGTTCCTGCATCGCAACGCCTCCCTATCCCATCACGCCGTCCAGCAGATTGTGGAGGCTGACCTCAACCTAGAGAAGGTAAACATGTTCACTGTGTGAGGAGAAAAGAGAAGGCTTCTCCTTCTGTTTGTCACCACATCAAGTACCTTTTTAAAGGCAGTCATGCATGCCATGACCTTGGTTTGCTGGCATCTAACACGCTGTAACTATATATATATATATATATATATATATATATATATATATATATATATATATATATATATATATATACCGTGAGACGGCTACACTTGTAATGAGACGGCTACACCCTGTAATGACATCATAAGGGGGGTGGTGTTGCGGAGAGAACCGAGTCTGTGGCTCATATCATCCTCTTTCTCATGGAAAATAATTCAGCTCAGTTTCAGCACAATTCCTCACTGTCTGTAGTTGGAGGGCAGTAAGTCACATGATTTAGCTCCGCCCTCCGTCTCTCCTCCATCTTCTGTCTGCCTCAAAGGGAGCATGTGCAGAGGGGCTCACTCACACGCGGTGGGTCTATTAACTGTATCCCACCCCCCAACCCCTGGGGATGTTTTATTACCCATCAGCCCCCTCTCTCTCTGGCCTTTTTCCACATATCGTCTGGGAAGGTCCTACAGTACATTGTAGAAATGTTCAGGGGATTTTAGTCCGGCTTTCTGTTGAGATACATTTCTTCTGATATGAATCAATTTGCGATATTTGGTTTGGTAAAGGATTTGGCAGTATTATCCACACACAAAAAAAAAACCATTGACGCCTTTAATACCCATAGGTACCAAGTAGTGCAGTTATCTAACAGTTTGTCTCTGGTTCAAAAGTAACCTGTGATGCTGAGGGTCAAGGTCATTAAGGGAGTCAACTCTTTACTCCTCCACTCCACTCTACAGTTACACAGAAAGAATGTCCTGAAGCTGTCTCAGCCAGGCTATTATCTAGTTCATCCCAGCTTGGATGTGGTAATACACTGTTATTCACCGCAGCAGCTTCCCTCTGCCTCCCTCTCTTCCTCTGCCTCCCTCTCTTCCTCTGCCTCCCTCTCTTCCTCTGCCTCCCTCCCTTCCTCTGCCTCCCTCCCTTCCTCTGCCTCCCTCCCTCAGTCAGCCAGTCTGGACACATGTGCACCGTATGCGCCTCAGACCGGTGGGACCTTCGAGCTATGCCTCCCTCTCTTCCTCTGCCTCCCTCTCTTCCTCTGCCTCCCTCCCTTCCTCTGCCTCCCTCCCTCAGTCAGCCAGTCTGGACACATGTGCACTGTATGCGCCTCAGACCGGTGGGACCTTCGAGCTATGCCTCCCTAAGTGGGAAAAACAAGTCTCTCTCATGCATGACTGAAAAGCGGCACAATGCACATGTTTCACATGTTTAGTTGTTGACCATGTTGTGAGATAGCTATGACCATGTGGAAATGTAGAATTATAACAAAAATTATGGGTCATTCCGCAAGCAAATACCTTCCTGGAATATCATTTTTTTAAACTGGAATTCCAGAGTGGTTCTGATAGGTTAGAAATGACATTCCCCAAACATCTTTGTTTGTGTTGAGTCATAGGAACATTTGGTAATGCCTCTGGAGCACGTTCTGTTTTTTTTTGCCCTGGCGCTACACAGCTGATTAAAATAATCAAAGCCTGATGATGAGTTAATTTATTTGAATCAGCTGTGTATTGCTAAGGGGAAGAAAAAAAAACACGTCACCAGGACTGAGTGTTGGGAAACACTGCCCTAGAGGCAGTAGTACTGCCAGCAGAGATATGACAACAGCTTTTCTGTGATGATATATGATTCAAAACATCTGTTTCTAATTTCTGTTTCTAATATTTGCATAAATCATTCCTGACTAGGCATTCATTGTGAAAGTTGTTACAGTTAAAACACGACATCACAAATGATCCCCGACATCCTCGAAACACATTTATTTTTTTGTTTCTCGACTGCGAGAACTTGATCCCTGAAATACAATTTCATATTATCTACCAGGTCCTGATTGGAGGTTTCGGCGTCCATCTTAGAGATATGTGTAACACCACTTCTCTGGAGGAGTTTGTGACCATCTCCGACAAGAATGTGTCACGGCTCACTCAAGACATCATCTGCAAGGCCTCCCCTGATTGGCTGAACAAGGCCCAGGACCACTTCCTGTCCAACCTGGACTTCCTAAAGCCCATACGGGTAAGAAACACTTAAAATACTAACACTTTTTTAAACTTAACACCGAACACTTTAACACTGGGGGCTTTAACACTGAACACTTTAACACTGGGGGCTTTAACACTGAACACTTTAACACTGGGGGCTTTAACACTGAACACTTTAACACTGGGGGCTTTAACACTGAACACTTTAACACTGGGGGCTTTAACACTGAACACTTTAACACTGGGGGCTTTAACACTGAACACTTTAACACTGGGGGCTTTAACACTGAACACTAACACTGGGGGCTTTAACACTGAACACTTTAACACTGGGGGCTTTAACACTGAACACTTTAACACTGGGGGCTTTAACACTGAACACTTTAACACTGGGGGCTTTAACACTGAACACTTTAACACTGGGGGCTTTAACACTGAACACTTTAACACTGGGGGCTTTAACACTGAACACTTTAACACTGGGGGCTTTAACACTGAACACTTTAACACTGGGGGCTTTAACACTGAACACTTTAACACTGGGGGCTTTAACACTGAACACTTTAACACTGGGGGCTTTAACACTGAACACTTTAACACTGGGGGCTTTAACACTGAACACTTTAACACTGGGGGCTTTAACACTGAACACTTTAACACTGGGGGCTTTAACACTGAACACTAACACTGGGGGCTTTAACACTGAACACTAACACTGGGGGCTTTAACACTGAACACTTTAACACTGGGGGCTTTAACACTGAACACTTTAACACTGGGGGCTTTAACACTGAACACTTTAACACTGGGGGCTTTAACACTGAACACTTTAACACTGGGGGCTTTAACACTGAACACTTTAACACTGGGGGCTTTAACACCGAACACTTTAACACTGGGGGCTTTAAGAGCGAACGCCTAATAACACAATTCCATAGGCCTAGCCAATCTTCATTTGTTCAATGAATGTATTATTACACTATTGGTCAGTCAGACAAACTGAATAAGCTATTCCCTTTGCACTCACTTTCACACAAAGCACACTTTATGGCGGGATAATTTAGCCTGCTGACACCAAGCCTTCCTTCTTCTGATAAAGAGAACATCATGTTCCCTGGCATGATTACTAGTTAGGTCCGGAATTATCAAACCATATTTCTGTACAAGATTTAGAAATCCTGTTCCTGTCACAAAACATTAGCTTGACAATGAACGCGTCCCTTTGTCTCTTTCTCGTAATGGGAGTTGGAGAGGCCGTGAACCCTGTTGTGGCAGATGTCTGAATATAGACTTTTGACACACACACACACACACACAGAAAAATACAGTGTGTTAATTTCAACAATAATAGGACTCAGTGAATAGAATCCCTGTACCCCTCAGATAACCATCACACTTGGATGCAAATAGAGGAGTGGTCCATTTTAGCTGACCCAGTTGCGTTGGCTCAGTCAGAACTCTCAGTCCGGTTGTTGGGACAAGCTTTTGGAAGGTGCCAAAGTGTACAGAACAGTCTGCCAATGAAAATGCTGTCGCAATGGTCAACTAACACGGGAGAAAATGTTGTAAATATTTGTTGAAATATCATACTGCTGAATCAGCCGTAATTCCAAACCGGTGTTATGGTGATACTATTTGTTCTGAAAAAGACCAATAGGTTTCCCTCCCTAACAAAACAGATCCGGGATATTAGACTAGGGTTTGAATAAATACCCCATGTTCTGAATAGAGTATAAAGTAACCGACCGCTCTTGAGTACTGATATAGGCCCTGATCCAATATCCACATCCTACAACTGCACATAAAATTAAGCCTTGCATTAGGCTTGTGTTCTAAGTGGTACACTAATATGGACAATGGAACGCAGCAATATTGGACCTATAAGGAAAGCTGACCCCAGACCTGTACTTAGTGGCTAAGGTGCGTCTGAAATGGCACTCTTTTCCCTATGTAGTGCAATATATAAGGAATCCGGTTCCATTTCAGATGCACCTTAGCCACTAAGTACAGGTCTGGGGTCAGCTGTGAGAGTGCAGCAGCTCACATTTCAGCGGCCCTCTTCTGACAGTCAATAACAGATGAGGTTGAACAGGAACCCCTCTCTGAAGTGTCCCTGGAGAGTATTTGTTCTCATGTCTTTTATCCCCCCTCCCCCTCTCTCCCCTTTCTCCCTCCTCCTCCTCACCCACAACAGAAGGACGTGAAGTCCGACCCTGAGGTCGTCCAGAAGGTATCCGCGGCAACCGACGGTCTGCTAGAGAGCTTGGGAGCGCTGGCTGTAGAGGTAGGTGCTGTCTGTCAGGCACAAACACACACACACACACACACACACACACACATGTATGTTTCGACGTACATTTATGGGTCTGCATCTGTTTTGGATAGTCTTAAACAACCCTTGAATCAACCTGCCTTATCCGTGAACTCATTTGAATGTAGGCCGAAAACAACCACAAAGATAGCCATCAGTTGTAGCAGTGGTCTGACAAAAACAGGTCCTACCGCTGCACATCTCTGGACCGCAATGTGCGAACAAAACCCATCTGTCCCCTCAATAATAAACAAGCTAGCTTGGTGCTCTGGCCCTCACAAAATGGCCACCTCAAATGGCTGTAACCCTGCAATTTTGTACACAAGGTTAGTCTTTCGCAACAAATCGACTGTTTAGTGTCAGCAGTCCAGTTGGTACCAGTCCAGGTCAGGACATGGCCAAACTGTAACGCTATCCCTCTGTGGCATCTGCACTGTCAACATAGCTAACTGCCCCCAACATATCAGACCCAGTTCTGGAGTAACCAAATCTGTGCTAGCTACAATAGAAATGTCCACTATGGGGGCCTCCCGAGTGGCGCAGCGGTCTAAGGCACTGCATCGCAGTGCTTGAGGCGTCACTACAGATCCTGGTTCAATCCCGGGCTGTGTCGCAACCGGGCCGCGCCCGGGAGACCCATGAGGCGACGCACAATTGGCCCAGCATTGTCCGGGTTAGGGGAGGGTTTGGCCGGCCGGGATTTCCTTTTCCCACCGCACTCTAGCGACTCCTTGTGGCGGGCCGGGCGCAGTGCACGCTGACACTGTCGCCAGTTGTACGGTGTTTTCTCCGACGTATTGGCGCGGGTGGCTTCTGGGGTTAGGCGAGCAGTGTGTCAAGAAGCAGTGCGGCTTGGTTGGGTTGTGTTTCGGAGGACGCACGGCTCTCGCACTTCGCCTCTTCAGAGTCAGTACGGGAGTTGCAGCGATGGGACAAGACTGTACGTACCAATCGGGGAGACAAAGGGGTAAAAAGTACAAAGACATAAAAGTACAAAAATAAAAGTAATGTCCAATACAGTACATGGCTGGGAAACGCTGAGAGACTTAGCAGGATGTACTAGGGGGAAAAAGACTACAATAGATCACCTTGTCACGAGACTCTCAACTCCCTGTCCTCCCCCCTTCTCTCCTCCTTCCACCTCCGCCCTCTCTTCCTACCACCTCCCCTCTCTCCAGCCACAGCACTGCTGAGTTGGCGGAACATAAGGAAGCCGTCAGCTGTGGGAAAGAGAGGTCGTTCCCACTGAAGTGTTCAGCATACGCTCTCTGGCAGAACTGTATGTCCCTGTATATCCACCTGGCATACTGTATGTGTCATCAGAGGAAATCCATGGACGAAGATAAGTCCCTTACACGAATGATGGAATGATCCCCTCCCTACTCAAGTCAAACAAGCAGCAATGTTACAAGACAAGAGAAGCTCCCGGTATGAATGTCTCAAAAACAGAAAAAATACACCTTTTTCAACCTTCAGTTAACCTCAACCACAGCTTTTTGCCGTTAGCTGCTTCTGTTCCCTGGTGTGAGAAGGAAGACGTTTAGTTAGTCTCGTAGCTAACTGACCTGCCTTGGCACGGAGACATAACCTATAGTAACCTCTCTTCAGGCTGGAGGCACGAGGTGTTGGAACAGACGCAGCCTTCCTCAAATGACTCGGCCTGTTTGCGTGCTACATGTCTGGCCCGCGGGGCATGAGGCAGAAAGACAGGCACAGACAGAAAGGTGGTGGAGAGGAGAAAAAACCTTCTCTTCCTCTCGTCCTCCCACTGGCTGCCCTGTTCTATCTTTGTGTGTTTTTGGACGGAGCTGAGGAAGCATGTGACTTGCTGAGGCGGCTCCCGAAATCAGCTGCAACCACAGAACACTGAGGGCGGATCTCGGAGTTTGCTGGAATTTCTTTGTCTTTGTTATGAGAAACTTGACTGTAAATGATTACACAATTCTAAAGGATTACACCATTCTAAATGATTACACCATTCTAAACAATTACACCATTCTAAACGATTACACCATTCTAAACGATGACAACATTCTAAACGATTACACCATTCTAAACGATGACACCATTCTAAATGATGACACCATTCTAAACGATGACACCATTCTAAACGATGACAGCATTCGAAATGATGACACCATTCTAAACGATGACACCATTCTAAACGATGACACCATTCTAAATTATGACAACATTCTAAATGCTAAGAACGTGTTGTCATCTTTGTCCAAAAGGGGGCAGCTCTAGGAAAACTAGGGTTGTTAATTAAAGGGTCGGTGTCAATGAAGATATGTTGCGTGTCGGAGGGTCTGAAGTCGTCTCCTTGTGGAAGAAAACTACTGGAACTGTGCAACAATATCCAGTCTGTTGCATTTCATCGCGTATCACAAGATGTTATGCAACAAGGTTAGGTAATAAAACCAATATATATTTCATAGTTCCAGAAAGATGCTGAGTTGGGTTATAATTACTGACCTGTTCTATTCTCCGTTTTTAAATGACAAAAGACCTTGTTATGCATCGGTGCCTTCATTGTAGCTCCGTCCACCGTCTTCAAAGTGTTTTTCCAAGATAACCAGCCACTTGTGCGGTGAGTCCACTGTGGCTCCTTTCTTAGGTTACTCTCGGGCCATTTTTCTTTTTCCTCCATTGTGCAAACACTGATACACACGCACAGGGCCTGTCGCACTCTCAAGCACACAGGTCGGCCTGGTTTTCGGAACGTTACATTACACACCTACAGGCCCAGATGAGCTAAATAGACTCAATAAAAAGGGGAGCATCACGCTCTCCCAGACGTTTGGTTGGTGCATAAATCCTGGGAATTCAGATAAGCAAAAAGGTGTGATGGGTCCACACAACAACAACAACAACAAAAAGTTATACTCTCATAGAAGTTTTTTAGGGTCTTAAATGTTTGTGGATTGTCAGCATTTCTGACCTAGTGTGCACAGTGAACCCATTGCTATTCTAATTTATTACCGGACACAGAAGTCTCACAAGTAGTGAGGACTTGAGGATAATAAGGATTTGAGTATTCAAACTGTTTAATAAAAATCCTTTATTGAAAATATGGGAGGGGGTGGGGGGGGGGGTTTGCACAATAGATCACACAAGCCACATGTTTTCAACATCTTCAGGCTACCGTGTCATGTTGAGTGAGTGCGACAAGAACGGTTGCTGTATTTGTCCCAGGCTGTTAGGCAGGCAGTTAGGACAAGTGTTTTTCACCTGAAGTCTAACAAAGTCTGTTTCCCAAATGGCACCCTATTCCCTATATAGTGCACTACTTTTGACCAGGGCCCGTTGCAGCCAAAGGCTCCTACCTGGAATAGCTTTCATTAACTCTCTGAACTCACACAGTGCATCGGTTCCAGAACATGTCTCAACATGTCTTTGGCACATGGTGTAATCATGTGTTTACTTGACACATATTACTGTACTCTGAAAATACTTTAATTTACGCATACACAAAACACAATAAAACACAATACACGAATACAAGAGTAAGCATTCCAATAAATCGGTACCAGACAAATGCATTAAAAACTCAATAATACGACTCATAAGATGTATTCTATGGTGTCTTAAACGTCCACACCCCACTCCTCTTCCCCCAGCTGGCCAGTATGAAGAGTTGGAAGGAGATGCGTAACGAGATCCATTACCTGACGGTCAACGCCACGGGCTCCCCCAGCCACATGTACCAGGCCGTGTCCCGTATCGTCTGTGGCCACCCCGAGGGCGGCGGACTGAAGATCAAGTCGCTCAACTGGTACGAGGACAACAACTACAAGGCCCTGTTCGGTAACCACGGCGGCAACGGCAGCGACGACGAACCCGTGTCCGCCTACGACAACACCTCAAGTGAGTCCTTGGTCAACTCCCTGATCTGAACTCTTACATTAATTAATGGTTTTTACTGATATCAAACGTGGATCAATTTGTTACTAATTTTATAGTAGAAAAAGGGAGTCTCCATGCACTTCAATCAGATGCAAATTCCGTTTTGTAATTTTTTGTAAAACTTTTAACAGCTTGAGCTTGGGGTACATGATGTATGGACACCAGTGTATTCCTCCCTGGTGTTATGACAGAGATAGCCACAGTAACCCTCTTCAAAGTGTAAAGGCTACAGAATACTGAGCATACGGTGGTGTGATACTAACCTGTGTCCGTCTGTCCTCCGCCCCTCAGCTCCGTACTGTAACAGCATGATGAGGAGTCTGGAAGCCAGCCCCGTCTCCAGGATGATCTGGAGGGCCCTGAAGCCTCTCCTCATGGGAAAGATCCTCTACACCCCCGACACTCCTGCCACACAGAGGATCATACACGAGGTGAGAGACTCTAACGGAAGGAACACCAAAGGAACCTACGTATAAATGTTTCTCCGCTAACTCGGCATCGAGGACAGGCAGCCATTTTAACCATCTCTCTCCGTTCTCTCTCGCTCTCCTATAACTCTCTCTGATCTCTTTCGCGACTCGCTCTTTCTCCCCTCTTTCTCCCTCATATCAACTTTTCTCTCTTTCTCTCCAATCTCTCTCTCTCTCTTCCCACCCCACCTCCCCAGATGAACAAGACGTTCCAGGAGCTGGGTATCCTGAGGGACCTGGGTGGGATGTGGGAGGAGATGAGGCCTAAAGTCTGGACCTTCATGGAGAGCAGTGATGAGATGCACCTGGTTCGGGTGAGTTTCTACTCTCTCATCTGATCTCATGGTATTTACAGTTGTAACTACAGTATACAGTAGCTATACTGTACTCGATACCATCTACTGCATCTTGCCTATGCCGCTCTGTACCATCACTCATTCATATATCTTTATATACATATTCTTTATCCCTTTACACTTATGTGTATAAGGTAGTAGTTTTGGAATTGTTAGCTAGATTACTCGTTGGTTATTACTGCATTGTTGGAACTAGAAGCACAAGCATTTCGCTACACTCGCATTAACATCTGCTCACCATGTGTATGTGACAAATAAAATTTGATTTGATCGGTTGTCATGATACCAACCGTATCGGGCACTTTAGAAGAACACCGAGAACAAGATAGGGTTCCACGCATAGGTTTGGTGTCAATAGGGTTTGAGTCTGCTACTGTTATCATGGTTCCTATTAGCCTAAAAGAAGGCCGTTTTGGAAGATCTTTTACATTGACGTTTGAGTCATTTAGCAGACTGTCTTATCCAAAGCCACTTACAGTTAGTGCATTCATCTTAAGATAGCTAGGTGGGATGACCACATATCACAGTCATGGTAAGTACATTTTTCCTCAATAAAGTAGCTATCAGCAAAGTCAGAGCTAGGAAGGTGGGGAAAGTATTTGAAGTGAAAGAACCCCCAGACAGTCCAAGCAATATATCATTTGCTGTGTGGTTGGTTTATAATTATTTATTGACAAGATGTTGTTAAAGATTTCGATCACCGTAACTAACGTGGTCTATGGTGTCCCTTACAGAAAATAAATTACGGTCAGAGTGCAGTATAACTGCAGTATGCTGCAAATACTGTGTCCAAAATCAAAATACATGTTTACTGCAGTAATTTTGCAGTATATTCTGCAATTACGGTGTCCAAAATACCACAGCCGACTGCAGTTACTGCACTTTTACTGCAGTTTCAAAACTGTAATATTTTTTTGTAAGGGGTTACTTTGTTTTCAGTGTACACACAGCAGGTTTATCGTTTTGAGAATCTGACAAGCAGTTGAAAGGAAAGGGACAATCAACGATGAAATGACATTATTTGATTCGTGTTCATTTAAGGTAAAACCGTAGGTGATAGGATCTTTACATTTCTTATGGAGGTAACCACCTAACATGGCTCCTCCTCGTGCTATGAGAAAGGCCATGGTCCTACCAGTCATGTATATCACCGGTCCAATACTGCCACACAGTGGTCGAAAATATATGACAAAAATGAACTCCCAGAGGCATTTTCTCAATTTTCTCCAGCTAATGGCTTGTAATTGAATTATTATTACATAATACTTTGTGGTGTGAGTGCTATTGATAGGAGACACCTGATAATAGATACAGGCTAATGGATACGATGGATGAACGATTTGAAGGAAACATAATACAAACACAGGCCATTTATTGCCTTTGAACTGGTGGAAATGCTTATGAGAGAGCTCCACACTACACAAACAACTACAGGCAGCCAACACGACGTCTATACCTGAATATATACCTGAATATATAGCCGTCTTTGACCTCGTTCCTGTTTAGACGCTGCTTCAGAACAACGCCAGCGCCCGCTTCTTTAACGACCGCCTGGCTGGCACAGAGTGGAAGGCGGAGGACGTGGCCCGCTTCCTGACCAAGACTGCGGAGGACAAACGCCCCGCCGGCTCGGCCTACACCTGGAGAGAGGTGTTCAACGAGACCGACGACGCTATCAAGACCATCTCCCGCTTTATGGAGGTGCGTGTGAGCGTTCCGTTCTCAAGGGGCATTTACACGCTTAGATGACACTAATAAGCTCACTTACAGACCGTAGGTGGAATTGGCCCCGTTCCATAGTCTACACTCCTGTCTAATTCTGTCAGCTCAGTTCAAGGTGAAGGACGTAAGGTAACGAATAAGCCCGTGGTCGGTTTCTGTTAACACTGAACACCGATAGAGGGTGGTAATTCTAAGCCTTGGGCTTCCCCGTGAACATCACAGTTACCATGCCTTTGCAAATCATATCAATTCAATACAGTTTAAGACTTTGGGTCCGTTTGTCAGAGTCTTACGTAACCCTGCTTTCTGTAGCTGAATGCCGATCCATTGGAATGGCTCCAATGAAAGTAACTGTTGTTGCCATGCCGGGTTAAACGCTATTAGACAACCGAACAATTTTCCATTCCAGATCATCATACATGACACATACTGTACGGGTTGAAAATAGTTTAGGGTGACCATGTAGGCCTTGGCTTGGTGACTCTGGTCCCTTCAAAGTATATGAGTCCCAAAAAGCTGGAGCCCAAAACCTTTAAGAGTCATGCTGATAGCTTGTGCTTTTTGTGAGGGTATTTGCGGCTCCTATAACGCAATCAGGATTTTACGGTATTAGTGCAGCTTGTTACTTTAACACGTTTCCTCCGGCAACGCTGTACGCTGCGAGTCGGGACGCACGTTCAGGGAGTGAATACGCGTAATAAATAAATGAACAAAACAAGGAACACGAACAGCGCGCCGACATGACACAGGAACAATGACGACTGGGGATGAAACCCGAAAAGGGAGTGACTGATAAAGGGCAGGTAATCAAGGAGGTGATGGATTCCAGGTGAGTGTCATGATGCGCAGAACGCTGGTGACAGGAGTGCCCCATAACTAGCAGCCTGGTGACCCAGAGGCCGGAGAGGGAGCACACGTGACACTTTCTTGGAAATAAGGCCAATGGCCATTTAAATAAGCTTTTCAATGTGCATTTGTCAAAATGAGAAACTAATTGAAAATGGTAATTTATTTGTACAAGTCATTTGAAATCAAGTGAGTACTCTTCTCGTATCCCTCCACAGTGTGTTAAAAGCCTGATAACCCTTTTTGTAATCCTCCACAGTGTGTGAACCTGGATAAACTAGAGCCAGTGGCCAATGAGGAAAGACTGGTCAACAAATCCATGGGTCTCCTAGACAACCAGAAGTTCTGGGCTGGGATAGTGTTCCCGGACATCGCCCGTAGCAACAGTTCTGACCTGCCGGGTAACGTCAACTACAAGATCCGCATGGACATCGACAATGTGGAGCGCACCAACAAGATCAAGGACGGGTAAGATCCATGTCATACAAATGTTTACCGCGACAACTCTGGCTGGCCAAATCAAATTGGCTCGCAGGTTGTATTTGGCCCGTGGGCCGCCTGTTGCCAACCCCTGCTGTAGACTCTAATGTATTTCATGCTTTTAGTTATTCTAGTCACTGAAAGAGTCCAGTATGTTGTAATAAGGTAGTAGAAGCCAATCGTGAACATGTCTTCCTAACCTTCTACCCTGGTCTCTCTGTAGTTACTGGGACCCTGGTCCCCGGGCCGACCCCTTTGAGGACCTGCGCTACATCTGGGGCGGTTTCTCCTACCTGCAGGACGTTATAGAACAGGGCATCGTCAGGGCGGTGACAGGCAGTAAGGAGAAGACTGGAGTCTACATCCAACAGATGCCTTACCCCTGTTACGTGGACGATATGTAAGTAGCCCTGCGAAGACTTGGAGACATGCTGTTGTTCTATAGCCAGGATGAAATATTACAGTGTATATGTGAACAACACAATATCCTATCATGTCGTAACATAGCATAACACAGCACAGCATAGCAGAGCACACAAGACAACAAAGCTCCCCCCTCCCCACACAGGGAGTCAAGCTGAAAAGTAGACCTTTTTGAGCATAGAGATGAGGCTACAAGCTCCGGTTAGTTGTTAACACTGCCTGCGAAAGTACGCTGTATCTTTAATCATTTTCATTTCTCTGTGCTCCCTCCTCTCCAGGTTCCTGCGGGTGATGAGTCGCTCCATGCCTCTCTTCATGACCCTGGCCTGGATGTACTCTGTGGCCCTCATCATCAAGGGCGTGGTCTATGAGAAGGAGGCGCGGCTCAAAGAGACCATGAGGATCATGGGATTGGACAACGGCATCCTGTGGCTCAGCTGGTTCATCAGCAGCCTCATCCCCCTGCTCATCTCCGCCTCGCTGCTGGTGGTCATACTCAAGGTGTGTGTGGAAGCAGGCACACACACACACACACACGCACAGAACCCTTACGCAATCACATACAATTCATCATGTTTCACAGTCTCATCCATCTCCTCTGGTCCAATCAGATGGGGAACCTGCTTCCCTACAGCGACCCTTGCGTGGTCTTCCTGTTCCTGGCTTCCTTCGCTGTGGTAACCATCATGCAGTGCTTCCTGATCAGTACCATCTTCTCCCGTGCCAACCTGGCGGCGGCCTGCGGAGGAATCATCTACTTCACCCTCTACCTGCCCTACGTCCTCTGTGTGGCCTGGCAGGACTATGTGGGCTTCGGGGCTAAAGTCATTGTGGTGAGTTCAGATCGCTAATACACTCTTTTGTTGTCGTGGTAATGTTGGAATGGGCTTATAGTGGAGGTGGCTTTGTGAAACCCTCTCACGTGATGACGAGTTACCTTGTCCGAGACCTGAAGACTGTTCGAATCTACTTTGTCACTTTCCTGTTTGTTGTTTGTCATAAACATAGTCCTCTTTTCTAACTTGTGTTCTATTTTCCCATCTTTCTCCAGAGCCTGTTGTCCCCAGTGGCGTTTGGGTTCGGCTGTGAGTACTTTGCCCTGTTTGAGGAGCAGGGAGTGGGAATCCAGTGGTCCAACCTGTTGTCCAGCCCCTTGGAGGAGGATAGCTACTCCCTCACCACCTCCATCTGTCTCATGCTGTTTGACTCCTTCCTCTACGGGGTCATGACCTGGTACATCGAGGCTGTCTTCCCTGGTAAGCAGCAGCCAGAGGAAGTCATGTCGTTTGATGAACCTGCATTGTTTTTGAATGTATTCCCAAGCATACCTGCACACGTTTTCTTATGTCTACCAAAGGTATTAGGCAAATAAATTAGACCAGACAAGAACTGTCATATTATAAAATGTCATATTATATTGTACATAAAGGAGTGTGTATTTGTACTCATCATGTATGATGCCTGGTACTCCCCTTTAGGCCAGTATGGGATCCCCAGACCCTGGTACTTCCCCTTCGCCAAGTCCTACTGGTGTGGAGAGAAACAAGGGAAGAATATACAAGAAAGAAAGGAAGGAAACGCAGAAGGTAGATTTAAAAAAGAAAATCTGCTTACTGCTCTTTAAAAAAAAAATGGATTTAACACTTTTTTTTTTTTATTGGCTGATTTTGATTTGAGATATTTCAGATGCTAATTGTGTCTGGTTTCGTCCTCAGCTGTGTGCATCGAAGAGGAGCCGTCTCACATCGAGCCTGGTGTTTACATCAAGAACCTAGTGAAGGTGTATAGCCATGGCAACAAGCTGGCTGTGGACGGGTTGACCCTGGGTTTCTACGAGGGGCAGATCACCTCCTTCCTGGGGCACAACGGAGCCGGGAAGACCACCACCATGTAAGGCCTAGGATCAAGGAGCGTAATCTTGGGGGGCGTTTCTTTAAAACCTGCATCCAATCCCCTCGATCCCTTACATAACTAGACCAATCATATGCTTCAATGTGCCACGGTTCACAGAGCTGTGGCAGGACGGCTTATGGGGTTTATACACCTTTTATCAATCTAGACATTTTAAACAGCTGACATGAATTTGTGTGTAAGGGCAATCTTTTGTTTGGATCGTTTTTAACGTTGGGTATGGCTGTGTGTTCTGATAGGTCCATCCTGACGGGTCTGTTCCCGCCCACCTCTGGCACCGCCTACATCCTGGGCAAGGACATCCGCTCGGAGCTCAGCGCCATCCGACAGAACCTGGGCGTCTGCCCGCAGCACAACGTTCTCTTCAGCATGTAAGTCATCGCTACTGTACCATGACTGTTAACACATACTCACTGGGGTTGACCGTTTTAGTCCTTCACTAGTTCAAGTAAAACATAATGACTAGTAGTTTCAAACTCAAGTTAATTTGCATGATACGATTGTAGCTGTTTATGACTGACTGTATCTGTTTCTTGCCCTCTTGTCATCCTCCTCCTTTGTCCCAGGCTGACGGTGGAGGAGCACATCTGGTTCTATGCCCGTCTGAAGGGTCTGTCTGAGGAGAAGGTGAAGGCTGAGATGGAGCAGATCGTCAACGACATCGGCCTGCCTCACAAACGCCAGTGTCGTAGCAACACGCTGTCCGGTAAGTGGCTCTCCTTCCTGTCGATATAACGACTATATCAGCTGTTGTTAAAAATAGTAGTATTGCTGAGAATAATTGAAGCTGATCGACCCTGTTTGTTTTGGTCTCAGGGGGCATGCAGAGGAAGCTGTCAGTGGCGTTGGCGTTCGTTGGAGGGTCAAAGGTCGTGATCCTGGATGAACCCACTGCTGGAGTCGACCCCTACGCACGCCGGGGCATTTGGGACCTGCTTCTGAAGTATCGTGCAGGTAACAAACTGCACATTTAATTTTTACTATTTCCCCTGTGCTGGAGGAGTGAGACTGTCATTATGCAAACAATTGCTCTGAAACAAATGTGTATGGAAAACAGGCAAATTATTGTGTAAATAGGCTAACGGCTAGCTTTATATCCAATCTAATGTCCTCCTCTTGGTTCTTCACACCCTCCCCTGGTTCTCTCTGCCCCCCTCAATCGCACTCTCTCCCCACCTCTCGCCCCCTCAGGCCGCACCATCATCCTCTCAACTCACCACATGGACGAGGCGGACATCTTGGGCGACCGCATCGCCATCATCTCCCACGGCAAGCTGTGCTGCGTGGGCTCCTCCCTGTTCCTGAAGACCCAGCTGGGGACGGGCTACTACCTGACCCTGGTGAAGAGAGACTTCGACCTGACCCTCAGCTCCTGTAGGAACTCCTCCAGCAGCAGCTCTGTCTCCTACAGCAAGAAGGTGGGCCTCCCTCAGCCGCAACCTCAGGCCCTCACAGTCCTAAAGGTAGATTGAAATACATCCGGGATGAAGGGACGAAAATCCCCCAGATCCCGACACCTATAAACTGCGGGGCTCGCTTTTAAAGGCAGATTTAAAGACTTCACAGTTGTGAGAAATGGCAGAAATTGAACTCTTCTCACAGCTAGACTGCCCTGATCTTTAAGTCACATAATAACCAAGTCAATCGCCCTGTATCAGACAAAGATAAATGCACCTTTTGCTAAAGAGATTTTTTTTTATATCTCAGTTAGACTAACCAGTGTTGTTTTTCTCTCTGCAGGGGGACAGTGTTTCTGAGAGCAGCTCTGATGCTGGACTGGGTAGTGAACCTGAGAGTGAAGCCACCACTATTGGTAAGTCAGAAAAATGCCTTACGAGCACACCTTGATCCCTACAAAAGGGTCGTTTTATTGTACCCTTTTCAATTTGATCAGAAAGGAACAATAAATGATCATTTAAATCGTTTGGCACTCGTCCTTTTTTGGATAACAATAACATGATGACGACGATGATGCTGACGATAATGATGCTGACGATAGTGATGCTGACGATAATCCTCTTGATCCTTATCCTCCTCGCAGACGTAACCATGATCTCCAATGTGATCTTCAAGCACGTCCCCGCTGCCAGGCTGGTTGAGGACCTGGGCCATGAACTCACCTACGTTCTGCCCTACGAGGCGGCCAAAGGTGGAGCCTTCGTGGAGCTCTTCCACGAGGTCGACGACCGCCTGTCTGACCTCGGCATCTCCAGCTACGGCATCTCAGACACCACCCTGGAAGAGGTACGGCAAATAAACCAAGCAGTTGGATTTTACACATTTGTTTTTCAAATATTTACATGCTATATTCTTGTAATTGAGTTATTGTGCATGTATGTTGATTTTGGTTCTTTTATTTAAAAAAAAAAAACGTATTTATAATACATTTTTGTAGATTTTCCTGAAAGTAGCAGAGGACAGTGGAGTGGACGCTGCTGAACTTCCCAACTCTGGTGAGACATTATCATACTACCCCATCGAAAACCCATTTATAGCAAATACTTCATTTCCGTTACTCGTTATTATCCCGTGACTCAACCTCCTCTGTGTCGTCTTTCATTCAGATGGCACCATCCCGGCTCGTAGGCACCGCAGACACGCGTTCGGAGACCACCAGAGCTGCCTGAAACCCTTCACCGAGGACGACGCTTTCGACTTCAACGACTCCGAAGGTGACCCAGGTACCATTTATTACCCATGAACCATCACTTCACTCCTCTCACGTTCCATTGGAACGAAGCGCTCTTCGTTTTAGCCGTTAATTCACTAAAAGGATCTCATCTCATTTTAAAGCATCATATTTGTGCATTTTCTCCTTGAACACGGTCGTCACTATTTACCACAGCCACAAAGTCATAAACCCTGCCTATTTCTACAATTTTTCTTCTTAAAATATGATTTTAAACCTAACCCTCGCTTTAATCACACAAATACACCTTATGCCTATCCCGAACCTTAAATGAAACATGTTATTCATTTTGACAATATAGCAATATTCACGATATTTCGACTTTGTGGCTGTGGCAACTAGTGGAAACCCTCGAACACTTGAGGCTCATTCCCTTTCTCCTCTTCCTGCCCCAGAATCTCGTGAGACGGACTGGCTGGGAGGCTCGGATGGTAAAGGCTCGTATCAGGTCAAAGGCTGGCGTCTGATTAGACAGCAGTTTGTGGCGTTGATATGGAAACGCTTCCTGTATGCCCGGCGCTCCAGGAAAGGCTTCTTCGCTCAGGTAAACTGGACTCATTAGGGCATTACAGATAAAATCAAAGTTGATCAAAGTTGTTAAGTGTTACATTTTAATTCATCATCATTACATGATCTAGCAATGGTGCAGCAGGTACATTGACCTCTCTGCATCTATTGTACTGTGCAAGTTTATACCATATTTTTACTGGCATTGTGGGTAATTGTTTACCTTGGAACCTCCTCATTTGGTAGCGAAGTAGATCTTCAACGTCAAATATCAGTTCCTGTTGTAAACGGAGCCTTGTCCTGTGTTGGTTTCAGATCGTGCTTCCTGCTGTGTTTGTGTGCATCGCCCTCGTCTTCAGTCTCATCGTCCCTCCGTTTGGAAAGTACCCCAGCCTGGAGCTGGAGCCTGGCATGTATGAAGAACAGTTCACCTTCATCAGGTACGACCAACGCTAACTTTATGGAGCGATGTTAGTGCCAACAGAATGTTTATTTTGTTTTCATATATCTTTGAATATGTAGATACTTCTCGCATTCACTCAGTTATTTCAACCGAGGTTAGAAAGCCTGGAAATCAAAGATCAAAAATCAAAGAATAGTGTTTCTTACGTAGAGAAATTATGTTATGTAAACGTATACAATGAAGGTCACCCATTGGGTTGTAAGAAGTAGTGCTGTGTCTGTTTCCGTGACGATGGTACAATATTATCTCGTTGCAGCAACGACGCCCCTGAGGATGCAGACACTAACAAGCTGCTGGGTGCCCTGACAAACTATGATGGCTTTGGTTCACTCTGTAACTCACCGTAAGTCTGACCCCCCCCTACTAACCAAGTACAGTGAGGCTAAACTACAGTATCGATATTCACTGGTTGTAAAAGAGTTGATAGTTAAATACTTGTCGCTTTGGAGAGTGATTATAACTCTTTCTCTCTTGCTCTCCCCCGCACCCTTCTCTCTCTCTCTCTCTCTCTCTCTCTCTCTCTCTACCTCGCTCTCTCTCTCTCTCTCTCTACCTCTCTCTCTCTCTACCTCTCTCTCTACCTCTCTCTCTCTCTACCTCTCTCAACAGTCATGCTCCTTGCAACACGTTGGATGATGAGTGGGCCATTCCTGAGGTACCGGAGAGTGTGAGGGACATCTTTATGAATGGCAACTGGAGTATGGAAAACCCCTCTCCACTCTGTGAGTGCAGCTGTGAAGGACGCAAGAAGATGCTACCTGAATGCCCAGCGGGAGCTGGTGGTCTTCCTCCTCCACAGGTACACACACATAAGAAAACACACACACACACACACACACACACACACACACACACACACACACACACAGAGAGAAATGCAGATAATGTAGTATCCACAAAAGTTTAATCTTGTTCTTTCTTTCTCTTCAGGTGAAAATCAGTGACCAAGGTACCCTGCAAAATCTGACTGGCAGAAATATCTCAGATTACCTGGTCAAAACCTATGCTCAGATTATCGGGAAAAGGTATAATTGATCGTATTATTTCATTACAAATGTAGATGTTTATGTTAATGCTCCATTTGATTTCAACGAAAAAGGAGGTAATACTGTACATGGTGTCTTTTCACAGTTTGAAGAACAAAATCTCGGTCAATGAATTCAGGTAAACAAACTGGCAGGCGTCAATCTCTCAATGCTAAATACACTGCAGGTCTTTAGAATGCGCCATAGGCATCAGTAGTGGTCTGAGAACATTCTGTACCACGTTATTCAATCATATGCAATTGTGTTTTTTTTATGCAGATATGGTGGATTCTCATTGGGCGCTAGGAACAGTCAGCTCCTCCCACCAGGTGATGATATTGATCAGGCCATCTCTGAGATCAGACGACGCTTCCACCTGGAAAGAGTAAGCCTTACCATTACATACTAAATATCCCCTATACTTACCCTGGAACAATGCCACTGTAATGTACTGTACAGTATTATCAACATAGAAATAGAATGGCTAGAATGGACGTTCAAGTCCAGGTTCTGTTTTGCGTGTAATCGGCGGCCATATTGAGTGTACTCATGACTGTGCCACTCAAATTATCAGGGTCTGAGGGGGCTTTGTCCCTTCTAACAATTCATTTTCTATGATTACCAATACTTGCTATTTGTTTAAATGTTGGCATTTAATGTTGTTAGGGTTAGGTTGCGTACTTAACTGGTTCTTGCGGTCTTTCTCTGTATAGGGCACTGCTGCTGACCGTTTCCTTGCCAGCTTATCCAGTTTTATCCAGGGACTGGACACTAAGAACAACGTCAAGGTTAGTTTTGTGCTTTGGTGCAAATTTTCCACACTCGTATAAATGTAGGGTTCAACTGCAGGTCTTTTGTTGCACAATTTAGATTGCACAGTGATTCATTTAATCACATGTTGAACTTCGTGCCTGCTTGTACTGTGGGAACATTGTTTGAGACCCAACACAGTAGATTTCTATGCTTACACAGCTGAAAAGCTTTTAAAATTGCTACGGCTGCACTTTGACCTTTAATAAGCAGGTTCAGACCGACGGAAATGCCATGACCAGGAAATGAGACTTGAGGAACGAAGAGGAAACGCTCACACTGTTTTTCAGGGAACTTGAACGATGTTGATTATATCCAGACCAAAGACCTTTTGTTCTAGAACCTAAAGTCACTCATCATCACTTCCGTTATTCTACCAAGAACCGGAAGATGAGGCCTTTGGGTGTGTGCTTAGTCAGTTTTCGCATTTATCGCTTCCGCCATTTTTAAGACCTCACAAAAACACTTCTTCCTTCCTCTTGTTTTAATAGCTCCTCCCTCCTAACCTCTGTCCTGTAACCTCTGACCCCATCCAGATCTGGTTCAACAACAAGGGGTGGCACAGCATCGGGTCTTTCCTGAACGTGATGAACAACGGAATCCTGCGCGCCAGCCTGCCCGCCGGCCAGGACTCCAGCAAGTACGGCATCCGTGCCTTCAACCACCCACTCAACCTCACCAAGGAGCAACTGTCCCAGGTCGCACTGTAAGTACCTAGCCGACAACTCAAATTCTTCCATGAAATACATTTCTCATCTATCAATAACATGGATTGCTAGAAATCTACAGTATGACCTTGCACCTCCTTATAGTAATTGAAAGGTCGCTAGTTCGAATCGCAGAGCCGACAAGGTGAAAAATCTGTTGGTGGGCCCTTGAGCAAGGCACTTGATCCTAATTGCTCAATGGAGTGGTGAATCAGAGAGAGTTGGGATACGCAAAAAACACATTTCCAAATCACACATGCATATAATACACACTGTGTGTGAAATAGAACAAATATAAGTACCTACCTAATTACTAATGAATTATTTTATTTTTCATTAAAAAAGCATGGCAGCACTTTACTTAAAGCATCCAGGCATACTGCTTTATAACCTGTTCTATGTATGACTCAGAAGCATCTTTTCCCTCTGCGTGCTCCCTCCAGGATGACCACCTCTGTGGACGTGCTGGTGTCCATCTGCGTGATCTTCGCCATGTCTTTCGTCCCGGCCAGCTTCGTAGTCTTCCTCATTCAGGAGAGAGTCAACAAGGCCAAACACATGCAGTTCATCAGTGGGGTGCAGCCCTTCCTCTATTGGCTGTCAAACTTCATCTGGGACATGGTAAGGCTTCTCATCTCATCCTGCACTCTTAGGAAAAAAAAAAAAAGGTTATATCTAGAACCTTTAAGGGTTCTTCGGCTGTCCCCATAAGAAAACCATTTAAAGAACCCTTTTTGGTTCCACGTAGAACCTTTTTGGGGTTCCATGTAGAACCCTTTCCACAGAGGGTTCTACATGGAACCCAAAATGTTTCTACCTAGAACAGTGGAGGACGCTGAGCGGAGGACGGCTCATAATAATGGCTGGAATGGAGTCAATGGAATGGTATCAAATACACCCAAAATTGTGTTTCCATGTGGTTGATGCCATTCCATTGACTCCCTTCCAGACATTATTATGAGCCGTCCTCCTCTCAGCAGCCTCCACTGGCCTAGAACCAAAAAGGGTTCTACCTGGAACCAAAAAGGCTTCTCCTGCGGCGACAGCCAGAGAATTGTATGTTCTAAGATTGTAGAGAGGTCAGTGTGGATGTACAGTCTACCATGTACATTAGTTTACAGTGACTAGTGAACGTACACCCCATTTAGATGTCATTTGACATCAGCACAACGTGAAGACTGTACACTTTCAATAACTGTATATTAGACTTAATACAAATGACTTGAGACACCATGGAAATGTCACAAACACATCTTCTCCGTTGTTTGAAGTCAACTCATTGGAAAAGCTCTGTATCTGGACTGTACGCAGCATGTTCCTTTGCCCTGAAAGGGTGCGTGACTGTATGAGAAAGTCCTGAATGTCCTGCCCTCTTCCTGTATATGTTCCAGTGTAACTACATCGTCCCTGCTACTCTGGTCATTATCATCTTCATCTGCTTCCAACAAGACGCCTACGTCTCCTCCACCAACCTGCCTGTACTGGCTCTGCTGCTGCTGCTCTATGGGTGAGGGACACACACATACACACACACACACACACACACAGAGGTACACAGATGCAGAAACACACACCACACGCAGAAACACACACCACACACAAACACACGCAGAAACACACACCACATGCAAAAACACACACCACACACAAACACACACACACAGAGGCACACAGATGCAGAAACACACGCCACACGCAGAAACACACACCACACACACACGCAGAAACACACACCACACACACACACACAAGCAGAAGCACACACACGCAGAAACACACACCACACACACACGCAGAAACACACACCACACACACACACACGCAGAAAACGTGCAGGCACATATGTCGCACACTCAGATATGTCGCAGACAAACCACGTCACTCACCATATGTCCTAGCGATGCAAGGCTGCGTCAATATACGATTGGGAGTCACAGCGTACCTGTTCTCACTTCCTTTTTGATGTCTGTCCCTAGGTGGTCCATCACGCCCCTGATGTACCCGGCGTCCTTCTTCTTTAAGATCCCCAGCACGGCCTACGTGGTGCTCACCTCCGTCAACATCCTCATCGGCATCAACGGCAGCGTCTCCACCTTCGTCCTCGAGCTCTTCGGCAGCAACGTGCGTACAACAAGGCTTCATATGGCTTAAGACTTCATAGGGACTTAATAGGGCTTAATGAGACTTCATAGAACTTGTGAAAGTCATTAGGTGGACCCATACTGCAGAAATCAAAGATCCCTGTGGAAATGCTTTTTATCCGTGTGACATACTGTTCAGCACGTAATTTATTACAACATTTAAAGTGAATTGAATTAAATGGGGACTTTAGAAATGAATGTGACAGTTTGACTGATTGACTGATTGGGTGTTGTTCTACTATGTGACAACAGGAGATCGGAGGGATCAACGACATCCTGAAGAACGTGTTCCTGATCTTCCCTCACTTCTGTCTGGGCCGAGGCCTCATCGACATGGTGAAGAACCAGGCCATGGCCGACGCTCTGGAGAGGTTTGGTAAGTAGGTCATAGGTCGTTAATTACGTTAGGACAAAAATGTAATGTCAATGAAACAAGTGTGTGATTTAATGTTTTTTTTATTATTATTATTGTTAATTTGTCAATGCTGTGCTTCTGTTTCTTGACAATCATCTGTTCCTTCCATTGGTTCAAGGTGAGAACCGGTTCCGTTCCCCTCTGGCGTGGGACATGGTGGGCAAGAATCTGTTCGCCATGGCTGTGCAGGGCGTGGTCTTCTTCACTATCACCGTGCTCATCCAATACCGCTTCTGTATCAAGGCCAGGTAGGCGTGGCCTTGCATTTCATAGGGCAGATTAATCGGACTCTTTTGTTGTGTCCTTTATCCACTTTCTATTTGAAAAATAATACAAATCAAAATTGTCAAGTCAGTAAAACATTTTGTATTCATAATGATCTGCTGTAAATATCCTCCCTGATCTGATTGGTTGTCTCAGATCTTTGCGCACCGACCAGAAACCTATCGGTGAGGAGGATGAAGACGTGGCCAGAGAGAGGCAAAGGATTCTGGGAGGAGGGGGACAATCTGACATTCTGGAACTCAAGCAGCTGACCAAGGTGTACAATAGAAAACAGAAACCAGCAGTGGATCGTCTTTGTGTGGGAATTCCACCAGGAGAGGTGAGCTGGCTCTGCTACCACTGTACAGCATAGATAGGGACGGGAGTTTTCCCTGGCCACATGACCTGACCTGCTTATTAGTCTCCATTAGATCAGTTTTCCTGGTCACATGACCATTAGACTCCACTAGACTAGTTTTCCTGGTCACATGACCTCACCTGATCATTGGTCTTCAATAGACTAGCTTTACTGGTCAGGTCAGATGGTCAGGAAAAGTTGCTGGCCCTGCCCATAGATTCTCCCCTTTCCATATCCTGTTGGTGGTTCAGTCCAGTGAAACTCTTCTCTCTCCTCTCTCTCTCTCTCTAGTGTTTTGGTCTGCTTGGAGTCAACGGAGCAGGAAAGACGAGCACCTTCAAGATGCTGACTGGAGACTCAATAGTCACGAGTGGAGAAGCTTACCTGGCGGGAAAGAGGTGAGAACGATAGTAAAGATAATTAAACAAGCTGAACAAATTGTCATGGGATTTATACAGTACACAGGTGCCGTATTTTACAGTATATCTTAATGGTTAAATGCATGATTGATTATAGCCTCTAAGACCTTGTTCACACGGAAGCTTCCCTGACCGTTGTACATCACAATAGTCTTGAAATAGCCTTACAACGTCTTGAAATACGTACTGTGAACGGAGTCTTAAATAGTTTGGAGGTGTGTGCTGTTGTGAGTGACAGTGTGCGTTCTCTGTGTGGCCTGTCAGTGTGTTGACGGAGATAAACGAGGTGCACCAGAACATGGGCTACTGCCCTCAGTTTGATGCTATCAATGACCTGCTGACTGGCAGGGAGCACCTTGAGTTCTACGCCATCCTGAGGGGGGTTCCAGAGAAGGAAGTGTGTGAGGTGAGTGTGTTATCCTCTTGACAAAAAAATAACATTCTTACAACCGTGACATTTTGTGCCCTGTCAAAGGACAGGTAACTTATGTTATGCTCTTTATTTGGAGACCTTTTTGTTGGTCCATTTTAAGGACATGTTTTTGTTTTATGGGACGGGTTGTTGTTTTAAGGACGGGTTGTTGTTTTAAGGACGGGTTGTTGTTTTAAGGACGGGTTGTTGTTTTAAGGACAGGTTGTTTCGGTTTACCTCCTGAATTGACTGAAGTAAGATGGGATTGACCCCAGCCCTGGTGGGCTATAGTATGTGATCTTGTTTATCTAATCATGTCTTTGGCACCTCTCTCGCTCTCTCTCTCTCTCTCTCCCTCCCTGGTCCAGGTGGCAGAGTGGGGCATCCGTAAACTAGGCCTGATCAAGTATGTGGACAAGGCAGCAGGGAGCTACAGTGGAGGGAACATGAGGAAACTCTCCACGGCCATGGCACTGATCGGTGGTCCCCCGGTGGTCTTCCTGGTGAGTAGGCCTACTTTATGAGCCTTTTAACTAACTAATCATTTGTTCATATACCCAAACGTGGTTATAATGTTATTCAGTCATGGTACGTTACAGTATAGCAATGTGTGTGAACTGGACCAACCTTTTAAGTTCAAGTTCAATACCTATTACAGATCTAGGGCCCAGAGTTTTTCCTGATCACGTCATGGTCAGTTGGAAAAACTCCCAGCCCAACCTAGAACCTAGAAACCAATCTCTCCATTGAGGATGTCAACAATAGACCAGGCGCTAGAGGATGTTGTTTCCTACACCAACTTGTTCCTGGGCCTAGTCTGACCAGGCTGTGGTGTTGTTATTCTTTGTGACTGACAGGACGAGCCCACCACTGGTATGGACCCCAAGGCCAGACGGGCTCTGTGGAACTGCATTCTCAGTATCGTCAAGGAGGGGCGATCGGTGGTTCTCACCTCGCACAGTATGGAGGAATGTGAGGCCCTGTGTACGCGGATGGCCATCATGGTCAATGGGAGGTTCCGCTGCCTGGGCAGCGTACAGCACTTAAAGAACAGGTAAGAACAGAGAGAGGGAGAGATGGGATGTTCAGTAGTGAATCACTACATTGGTGAAGAAGCACTGTGGCCATTTTGGATCAACATTGAGCTAACGCTAATCATCCCTATGCGTTTCCTCATTCAGATTTGGGGATGGCTACACCATCATCCTCCGGGTGGCAGGACCAGACCCGGACCTGAGGCCGGTGATGGAATTTATTGAGAAGGAGCTTCCAGGCAGCACTCTGAAGGAGAAGCACAGGAACATGCTGCAGTATCAGCTGTCCTCCTCCAAAACCTCCCTGGCACGCATCTTCAGCATCCTGGCCAAGAACAAGGAGTGGCTGCACATTGAGGACTACTCCGTTTCCCAGACAACACTAGACCAAGTAAGCACTGAGGCTGGTTGAAGACGTTGTCGTAGACCATTTTGATTATCGTAGCAATTACTATTTTATTATACATCATTTTTTATTGAAATAAAGTTGTTTTTTGAGGGGGTCTTGCATAGGTTTAGATGAAATGAGTGTTTCATTGCCAAGACAAAATAGAACAATAAAAATAAACATTTAAACCAAAATACAAATGAAACAACCATTGCTTGCATAGCACATTGATTCATCTGGTCCGTGTGTGTTCTCTTGTCTTCAGGTGTTTGTCAATTTCGCCAAGGACCAAAGTGACGAGGACCACTTAAAAGACATTTCTGTGCACAAGCGAGAGGCGGTGGCAGTGGACATTACTCAGCTCAAGTCTTTCCTCACCGACGAGAAGGCCAGGGAGAGCTGTGTGTGAATCCAAGGCTGAAGTGGAACTCTATTCCCTGCGTAGTGCGCTACCTTCGACCAGAGCCTGGTCAAAAAAGTGCGCTATGTAGGGTATAGGGTGCCATTTTGGACTAAACCTGTGTCTGTTCCTATCCCTCTCCCAGATGAACTGCTGAGGCCCCTGTAGACGGGTCATTCTGGAGAGGAGGGTTTTCTACTTTATTGTAGCGGTCTTTTAATTCTTTCTCAGTGGGCTGCCCAGCGTTAGCGTTCTTTGTAGGGCGACACGAGAACGAGCGGCAGAAGTTCAACACTGAAACGCAATGCAAATCAATGCAAATCAATAAAGATGATACAATCCTCATGAAGTGTTCTCCGAGGAACAGCCTTGTGCCCCTCGCTAGCTAGATTGAAAAGACTTGAATATACTTTAAAGTTGTACCCCAGGCAGAGCATGAAGGGTTCTCAGTTTCTGTGTGCTCACTCGACCAGGACCTTTGACACGCTCGACAATGTAAAAAGAAGTTCCAATCAACTCGCTCACTGCCAACCGACAGTCACTTTGATTCAACGTCTATTTTCTCTCCCTCGCTTTGTTACCACGAAAAGTACTTTTTTTTTATGAACTGGAAGAACAAGAATCAATTTCAACGACAGTCCAATCCCAAATAAAATACATTTTGAATACAGTATATTGATCAATTTAGTTTTGCATCTGAAAAAATGAAACCTAATGGTGTTTGTTGTATTTTTTAATTTTTTTTTTAAAGATGACTGTTTTGTCGTTGTTGTCATGACGCCCAGCACAGTGCCTGCAATCATGGTGGAGATAATGTTAACACTCCAAAAGAGAGGCCATGGAATGTTCTGGAATGACGAAGCAAAAAGGCCGGAGCTTCTTTAGAACCCCGAAGGGATGTCAGAGAGACCTTATTGTCAGATTACTGCTTTAAATGTACTGTCCTATGGCAGTGAGGCGTCAATTTCTGTACCTCTGTATGTGAATGTGCAGTCTAATAATGACAAAGGTTGTTTATGAGCTAACAATCATCCGTCTGACATTTGTGACAGGTTTTCTGAAGTGTGAGGATGGAACTACATTTCATGCTTTCTAATAGCCGACAACCTACTGGGTTTTTCCCCCCAGCAGGCTTCAAGATTCTGTGTTTAAAAGTGGTATTACTAACATGACCACGGGAGAAATGGGACTGCGTATTCATTTTTTTCTTCATGTTCATTTATATATGTATTGTGAAGTGACAGGAGAACAGACGTTGATGAGATAGATCTTCAATATAGAATATATATATATATATATATGTGTTGTTCAGTAAACACTGTCACCAGTGCCAAAACGTTGAGTCAACGTTATGTTGAGGTTGAGTCAGGGTGGCGGGCGACTTATTTGTACACTTTTACTTGTCTTTTTCCTTGAACAGCTGACTTCCTGTAGTTCAGCCACCATCTTTGGAGTTTTTCGCCGAGCACGTGGCTACACATGGAGGCTGGGTCTCACGTGTTGCTCACAAACGATCCAATCATCATTGTACTTTCTGTTGCCGTTGCCACGGTCCTTCTTGTGCATTATTATTCCTGACCATAACCCCAAATGTACACCTCCCTCTTCTGTAACTCCCGGTGTTGTATTTACTGACACACAACACTTCTGCCATAGTTACACCAGCCGCCTGCCATATTAACATACAAACTTAGGGCCAAACAAACACGATAAAAGGCAACAGTCGAATTGAGAGGGACCAGACCAATAAAGTGCCACTGTTTTGGTTACGTTACGATTAATAATAATACTACGTTCATGCGGACAGAATAGCTGATGACACAAAGATGTGACGTGGACACCTTCTAGCACTTTATAGAAGTTTTCTATGTAATCTAATCTACACAGTACAGGATTTACACTGGAATAGCCCCAGATTTCAGAAGACCCCTGAAACTACAATGCATTTGGTTTGTTCCATGACAAAAAGAAAAAGAAGAAAAAAAACAATTGAGGAGAAAGTGTCCGACAGTACCATGGTAGTTATTTTCTTGTGTTTGAATATTATATGTTTACATTTGAAGTATTAAAAATGTTTGTGTCTGTTTTTTTGTTGTGTACAGTACTTATTTACATGAATAAAAATTGATACATTTTGAAGATAGTAGTTTGTCTGCTTTCTTCAAATCTTAACAACGATCAAGTCTGGATATCTTTATGGTAAAGTGTTTTCCAAATCCTTTCTAAAAATACATCGCTTATATTTTGCCCTTATTTCTACAATAACTCAAGTCAAACAACTTCATGTTAACAGGTGGCACCATTTCTGCTGTTTACATGTCAACTTTTCCCTTCTATCAAAGATGATAGATATACTGACAAGATACATGTCTCACCCTAACAGCAGGCTGTCTAGCTGCGGCAGAGGATGTAAAGCCACAACACATACACATTGCTTCGGCAGCAGACTGATTGACAATGTCAAAAGCTGCACTGAAGTCATACAAAACAGTGATAATCTGCTGCATCTAATCACCAGTTTATGATAGTTTTTGTATCTCAAGTTTACCTTTCCGTTAGTCAGCACCTCTAAATATTTTTGGGTGTGCTTTTCATGCTTTTCATTACATGACTATCTGCTGGTGTATTACCCTGCCTTACATCTTCTCCTATCAATCACGCGTCATAGATTGCATCAGGTAGGTAGGTAATAGCAGAGCGGAAGAGGAAGAGAGAGGCCCAACTCGACGGAAAATCTGTCTCCCTCCAGCAGGTGTTTTTTTCGTTGTGTTTCGCCCACCAAGCAAGGTGTTTTTGTATGGAAGTCAATGAGTATCAAATGACGTCAACAAAAAATTTATAGCTTATTTGTAATTTGCTACGTGATGTTTATTTGATCAAATAGAAGTTTAATAATGCCAAAGTTGTTATGATTCTACTGATATAAGTAGGACAAGTGACATCCCGGCAACTTTGAGGAAACACTGAAGTGGGCGTTGTCTAGAGATGTTTATGTATATTCATGAAATTAGGCTAGTATCATGGAGTCTCTATATTGAATACAGGCGGTTGACGTCAACGACCCTCGTTTTAGAAGATTACAATAATGAGATGTATCCACCAATCCAAAGAAAAGATAAGCGGCAGCTTGTGGATCGAGAGTTACGGAACACAGAGGGTGTTTTTAAATGCTTGCCTCTGACGATAACCAGGTAGAGTTAGGCATACCTCTATTTTTACTGAAGACCTACCACTATCCTTGAGTAAAGCCAATGTGTCCGCTGATGACTCAACATTATACACGTCAGTTCCCACAGCAAGTGAAATCCCTGCAACGTTTAACAAAGAGCTACAGTCAGTTTGAGAAGGATTGACTGGTAATAAACTAGTCCTAAATATATATAAATACAACCTATCTGGGCAAATTGAGGAGACTAAACTGCTTGGCGTAATCCTCGATTGTAAACTGAAATGGTCAAAACATATTGATGCAACAGTAGCTAAAATGACTAAGCACAAATTACTTATACGTTACTGGTTTCCTTGTAACAGGACGAAAATCAAACACAGTACTAGGTCTGTAGGCACTTTTTGGAGTCCTTAACTGGAGACTTGAAATAAAATAAACTCAATAAAAACATGTACTCCAATCATTCTAATTCTAATAAATGTATGTATTCAATAGCCCAACGGGAGAATAAAGTCAAACGTATTCAATAAAACAATTATTTGAATAATTCAAATGTAAAACTTTTTATTTTACTTAATAACTTCTCCTTGTTCTATTCCAATGACTGAACACCAGACATTAGGCTTTTACTTTCAGTCACATGAAACACAATGACAGGTTGAGTCCACCACACCTGTTTTTCCACACATTTAAGATAAACCAAGTGGGTGGGGACTGAGACTGACCATACCTACATGCTACACCCTCGCGATGGTAGGTCGTATGTTTGTTCCTGGCTGATTTGCATCCTCCGGGCATAAACAAGGAAGTGATCATTCATGTAACAGGTACTGGATAGGTTTTGAATGTAAAAGAAGCATGGAAGTGATCATTCATGTAACAGGTACTGCATAGGTTTTGAATGTAAAGAAGCATGGAAGTGATCATTCATGTAACAGGTACTGGATAGGTTTTGAATGTAAAGAAGCATAGAAGTGATCATTCATGTAACAGGTACTGCATAGGTTTTGAATGTAAAGAAGCATGGAAGTGATCATGTCACAGGTAGTGAATGGACAGAATACAGCAAACAAGTGTGTATCAACTGATGTTTTGGGAAACATGTATAAGTAACCAAACCAACAGTTGGTGTAGATCGGGATTAAGACCTTTCACACAGTTTCAAACATGGGAAACATTTCTGCAAAATATATTAAACCATAATCATCTCAAATATCTCTGCCAAAAATGCAAGAAGAAAGAAACAAATGTATAAAATATGTATTAACTATATACATATTTATTAAACTTATATACGCATTTAAATCAAGTAGTTGTCCCTTACCGAATTACACAAAGGCAACTCATTACAAATTATGTACAAAATAACTTATTCGTCCCACGCCCCTTCCCTTTTGTACTGCCATTAGAAGTCAAACACGTTGACCAAACATTTTGATCCACTCTGATATTTATAAGGTCTTGTTGTGCCATCCCATTCATCCAAGTGCTGTCCATTTGTTTCCACAATAAATGCCTGTGTTCCCAGAGAATTCAGAGTATTCTCGGTATTGTATTCCATGGTTCCGCCGTGCTTTCTCTGCCCACCACCGTGTGATAAGTGTTATGCAAAATAACTCCTCACATTTATCCACTTTCACTAAGGTTTCCCCACATCTACTGTGATTTTCGTGAACAGAGGATCCTTTTCCACTTTGACGACTTCGTACTTGAGAGAGTTTATACCATCGGTATTCATCGTCAGTCTTGTGCGTTGTATCCTGTCAAACCTGCGATACAAAGGAAACGACTATCAGTATACCATCCTCATATGAAGATATTTGGGATGCACTGATATGTCAATTCTGGGGCCATACAATAGCCAATATTTTCTTGGCTGTGATGGCAGAGTATCAATGCTGATATTATCATGAAGAAAGAAAAACTTTCCCCTTAAAATCTAAATTCTTCTTTTAAAGACACAACCTTGTGGGGAACCTGGTGAATGTGGTTGTTCTAATCTAAAGCTTTACCTCTGAGGATTTGGGTCGTTCAGTTTGTCTCTTTCGTGACGGATCATCCGGCATTTTCCAACCTCGCTATCTGGACGAGAGATGGACATTCCTCTAGAGCTCACCCTGTGGAAATCAGAGTTTATTATTATAATGGATTTTGCATACAAGTTGGAAATACTGTGGAATTCAGGGTTGGGGTCAATTCTAATTCAATTCAGGAAGTGATTTGAGGTAAAAATTCAAAATGGTTGGGGTCAATTCTTATTCAATTCAGAAAGTGATCTGAGAAAATAAATTCAACTTTTTAAGTAAATAACTTCTCCTTTTCAATTGATTGAAAAATCCTTGAAAAAAGAATTGCCATTTCAGTTTACTTCCTGAATTGACCGACCCTAACACCCTAACATTAGAAAGTGATGATGTCCCATTGCCAAGTCTGACTTTAATATAGGCTCATCTGTAATGCTTTAAAAATCTGTTTGGATTGGAATGCACTGTCTTGCCTGTTGAAAATGTCGTCATCTTCCCCACCCCAGCCCCAGTAGTTGTTGGGAAAGCCATTGATTTCCAGGAACTGCTCCTTACTTAACGCTGAGACACCGCCAAAGTACTGGTTATAGGGCAACCTATGGATGAGACAAAGACAAAATATTTCTCATCTGGCCCATACAAAGAGCCAAGTAATGAAAAGAGTAGGCTAAGCATAAATAGATATACTTGTTTACTACTCTTCTAGCTATGTACTCATGGTATGAACTGAGGAAGAGGGAGAGTCCCAATGAATCAAAATAATGATGATGCATTAGATAGAAGTTGTCGGTTGAGTTTTGTGCCGTACTTGAAGCCAAACTTGTCCATGGAGACAGACAGGTGTCTGGGCTGGCGGAAGCATTTGTAGGTGTTGCGGTCATCCATGGGGATGAGGTCCACGTCACTGAACACAAAGCAGTCGTAGTCATACTCTTTCAGTGCCTCAGCATAGCCAATGTTCATCAGCTTGGCCCTGTTGAACGTGTTGTCTCCATCCTAATGAAGAAGTTACAGTCATTTTCAAAACATGGGTACGCTAAATTATTTGCCAACTAATTCACATATAATTGAATAACGTTTGTCCATAGAAAATGTTTAATTCATCGGAAAAAAAAATGTAAGTTCCGGTATATGCAAATGTTTGTCATTTAGCAGACACTCTTATCCAGAGCAACGTACAGTTATCTAGGCGGGACAACCACATCAAAGGCATAGAAATGATAATGTTATTCTTCTTAGCTGTCACTTAGCCATCAGATCTTCCATTGTTGGGTAAACTATTTCAAGATTTAATGAGAAGGGGCTCCCGAGTGGCGCAGCGTCGTCCGGTTTAGGGTTTGGCCGGGGTAGGCCATCATCGTCAATAAGAATTTGTTCTTAACTGACTTGCCTAGTTAAATAAAGGTCAAATAAAATAACCAAGCCAACCAGTTATCTAAGTCACTGACAGCCTGAAGATCTACTGAGCTGCACCATTACAGCTCTCTTTCCCACGCACCCAGCTAACTTCACATTGTCATTAGCATATGAGCAAAGTACCAGAAAAAAAGGGAAGGGCCTCACTCGCTACTTTTTTTCTATTACAGATTACTTCAGGTCAACGCACCACCTTCTAAAAGACAGTCACCAGGGGCCTGCCTCTTGGACACAGATTAAGCCTCGTCCTGGTCTCAAAAGCAGTTTAGTCTCGGACTATGCTTAATGTGTGTCTGCGAAGGCACCCATAGGAGCCCCAGACAGGTCTTGTCCTTATCTCATATGAGGAAAGTAAACAATATTTTCATAACCATCATGCAGTACACTAAATAATCAGTGGCGTGTTAGAGAACCATAAAGTTCTTAGTTACCTCAGAAGAAGAAAGCAGAAAGAGAAGAAGAAAGCCACCGAGCATTGGAATAACCCAACCATACTTTAGCTGAGATGTGATTGGTTGCAGACATGCAGTGCTAGGAGAGTGGAAACAGAGTTAATAGTAGTTATTAGTATGTCAGAGTGAGAAATAGAGAGAGGGAAAGAGAAAGACAGAGAGAAAGAGAGAGACAGAGACATACAGAGAGAGAGAGAGAGAGAGAGAAAGAGAGAGAAGGGGTGGGAGGAGAGAGAAAGGGAGGAAAGGGGGAGACAGAGAGAGAGAGAAAAAAGTTATGTTATTTTGGTTTCAAGTGCTGCCTAAGTTATCACAAGAACAGGAAGCACCTGTAGAAAGAAGTAAGGACACACTTCTGTCCTCTACACTGTCAATGTCGTCTTCATAGGAGTAGGCTACTGTTCACTATCAATGTGTGGTAGTCGTCAGCTGACAGTTAGGTCCCAAGTAGTGATTCTGTCATCCAAATACACCACAAAAATGAAATAATATTGAATTTGATTATTTTTTTTAATAATCTAAAGTTACAATTCTACAACAGGTTGGTCAAAACAAGCATTGTGATTGGTTGAGACGCATTCTAAGCCATACTTTTTTAAAAAACGGTCTAAAATGGGTTGGTCAAAATAAGCTTTGTGATTGGTTGAGGGTCTAAGCCATACCAAATAACCCGTTTAGCACGGGTAAGCCTATAACGCAAAAATTGGCATCTTGTTTTCTGTTCTATCAGAGAAATGACTGCGCATCCACTGTCCCATCAGCCCAGCACTTCATTAACTTGATTTCCACTAAAAAAGCATCTTGACATTATCTCCCGTGCTTCCAAAATAGTTACTGGATATTTGTGCAATAAAAGTTCAACATTCACTTTTTGCTACTATTTCTGTCAAGTCGACACATACAATTTGATGCATACGTTGGATAAATTAACCAAAACGCAATGACACTTTTGATTTGCAACAACGGGGGTTTGTACTGTACATACGTTGCTGTCTGTCTCTCCGACATTTACAACATTGATTCAAAATATGAAATTCTATCTCTCACTGTCCCAATGAGGATTATCGTGTCAGGACGAGACAAACATATTTTCTCAGCCCGTCCAAATCATGAATCAAACTAAATGAAATGCAGCTAACTTGCGGCTTTTCCAGCTTCAGTTTGAAGTGACTGTGTTGTTGTGTAGTTGGCTAGCTCCTCCGAACAGTGTCCGAACGAGATCATTATAGCTTATTGTTATGTATCCACATAAATGTCAATAAAAACAGCTTAAACAAACGCAAATACAGCTACTTTGCTGTTATTCTGGGAACACTGTTTGACGTGACTGTGTTAGCCGTAGTTGGCTAGCTAGCAAGCTAGGGAGAAGAGCGTTACCATGAACATTTAGACCGTCCATAGATATAGAACAAAAAGACTTCACCACTGGGTCACGGCTCTGGCAACCTAACCTATAGAATGAACGACCAGCCGGCTTGGCTAGCAACCGTAGCTTTGTGTCAAGACTATATTTTTGTGTCAGGCCTATATTTTCATCGAGGTATGAAATAATAGCCTATAAATACATTTATCAAAATCAAGTGTTTCATTTCATTGGTAACCCGTTGTAGAAAAGCAATTGTTCACTCAAGGTTGTGCGAAACAACATTTTTAACACGGCTGCCCTGATCTACCGCACTCGGATCCGCCTCGTACATACGACCGCCCTTTGTTTTATCTTCGTAATTAGAGATACCTGCTATATCCTGAAAACTACTGTGCCTGACTATTTTCATAAGAATCATGCTTTAAAGGGGAAATCTGTAGTTACTACATCCAATTTTGGACTTATAAATTAATGATAGATACGCATTGATTCTTGAAGAATATAGCTTCTAAATGCCTTTGAGCTTTGTTCAACTTTCATACTCCATCAGAACCCAAAATATAAGCTGGTTATACTCCAATGTTTGTAAACATTGTAAATGTATAGCCTGAAAATATGCTTAAAACTATAATGTTGATATCTTGGATGATCAGTCTTTGCATCAATATCTCCATCTATGATTTTAAGAGTCATTACATTTCTCCAGGCCCTTTTTTAAAAACCAAAACAAAGGCAGGGAGTCCGCTTTGTTATTGTTTCAACTGTGGATTGCCCCTTTAATTTTACTTCTTTTTTTTTTAAACCTATGGGAGAAAAAATAAGGAATCCTCTGTCTTTTTATCATTACAGGTTAGGAAAGGCAGAGAGTTCATTGAGGTGATGGATGTGGTGGAAAGGAGGAAAGGTGTGGAGGAAAGAGGGAAGAATAAATCCCTCATGCAAAATATTTCCTTGTGAGCCTTTTCTCTTCTAATGTTGTAGGACGGGCTCTCATTCTAACATATCTGGTTTCTAATCTGTTTACAAGACAATAAACTGTTCACAAAGAGAGCAAGACACACCTGTGTCCAAAACCCTTTAACAATCACTAAATCTGTTGACTTAAACTAACAAACATTTGCCCATTGGAGAAACCATCAAACAGGAATACATGGATCTGCTTTACCACACAATCAGGAAATAGAGGCTGTCTGTCAACCATGTTTATTTCCTCTTATCCTACCTACAGTAAGACATGTTGTCCGTTAAAACAATACAAGGTGCTTTAGAATAAACTCATACTTGATGACATCACATCAGGCATCACAGTTATTTGATAGAGACACTCCATGTTGCAAAACATTGGTTTATAAGGTTTCCATATGTTCATCATGGTGGCTTGGCTGTGCCCTCTGATTATTAGTGAAAAACACAGCAGGACAGCTGGTGGTCTACAGATAGTGAGTATAAACTTTAACTGACAGCTGTACCATGTCTGTGTTGAAAGTACAGGCCTGGGCTTGTGTGGAGCTGGGGCGCTGGGGCTATATAGCTGGGGGGCTGGGCGGCTGGGGAGCTGGACTGGGGCTAGGGCTAAGCTGGGGCTGAGTTTCGGGCTGGGCCTGGGGCAATAACAGCCACCACGGTCCACCCTCTAACAACTGTTCTCGGAGAAACAGCTGAAAGTGCAAGCTTTGTCTGTCTGTGTGTCTGTCTGTCTCCTGTTTCAGTGTCTCTCTCAGAGCTCTCTTAGTTTCTCACAAACGTCGCAATTTCTTACAAATCTATAATTTCGTAATTCTGTACATTTACATTTCCTCTTCTTTCCCCCCTCTTACATTTTCTGTAGGAAGCGAGGACGGCAGGAGAGGACACAAGGAATCGAGGATAGGCTACTGAGACTCAGCCTCGGTTTAAAGACCCTGATTTGTAACTGTCGGGCGGGATGTTGCGACACACATTAACATTCTTCCTGTTATCTACAATGAGGGGGTGGGAGGTTACTTGTGTGGAAACCTTCAGGCATGAATAAACAAATGTCGGACAACTGAGCGGTTTTCTTTGTTCAGACAGACTCTGAAAGTCTAGATCAGTGAATAGATGAAACCAGTCTCATGCACAGAGATTAGACTGGTTTCTCTGGCTTCACCTGATTGATGACATAGACGCCATAGTCCAGCTGTTGGCGCTGAAGGATGGGATGGAGGTAGTAGAGCCAGAACTTGAGGTGCTCGTCACGAAGGCGGAAGGGGATGATGAGAGCAACCTTTTGGAGGGCGACACAGTCGTGTGGTTTGTAGCGACCTCCTTCCTGCAGGCCTGGGTTCTCCTTCCTCACTGTATCCAAGCTGACAGGCGTAGAGAACTCAACCCTGAGAGGCCCAACTGCAGGTCGGGAGAAACAGATATGTTGGGTCACAAACTCTCACACACCTCTTCCTGCTCCTCTACCACATTCACTTCCTTTTCACTTTCTGCCTTCACGCCTCCATCTCTCCATCTCTCTCTCTTTGTTCAAAGTTTGCACCCTTTGACCTCATGTAAAAAAATAAAATAAATGAACACACACACATGCACACACACGCACGCACAGACGCACCCATAACCACAGGAAATGATGCTGACTTAACGGATATCTCATGCTTGTCTCTTTGCAACAGGCAGTTCAGGGGTTAAGAGGAAATATGTGTTATCTCGCCCCCCCCCCCCCCCCCCCCCCCCAAAAAAATATGGTCTATGCTGTTGAAAGTATTTTCCCCGAGCCATGATTGAGCTGAACACAGAACATTTTGTATTTTCAGCAGCAGGGCGCAAACTTCACAATGCAGCTCGGCTTAACATGAAATAAATCGAGTGATCATTCCTCGTATCGACTTTCAGTTAAAGGCAGGAAATGTAGGCCTAATATGAGATGCACAACTACATAATATTTGTATAACTACATAATATATGTATAACTACATAATATATGTATAACTACATAACACAATGTTTGATGCAACTGTGCCAGTATACAAAACATAAAGAACACCTGTTCTTTCCATGACAGACTGACCAGGTGAATCCAGGTGAAAGCTATGATCCCTTATTGATGTCACTTGTTAAATCCACTTCAATCAGTGTTGATGAAGGGGAGGAGACAGTCTAAAGAAGGATTTTTAAGCCTTGAGACAATTGAGACATGAATAGTGTATGTGTGCCATTCAGAGGGTGAATGGACAAGACAAAAAATGTAACTGCCTTTGGGGTGCCAGACTCACCAGCTTGCCTAGTAGGTGCCAGACTCACCGGCTTGCCTAGTAGGTGCCAGACTCACCGGTTTGTATCAAGAACTGCAACACTGCTGGGGTTTTCATGCTCAACAGCTGATAATTATATATATTTCAAGGATATGCAGCATGTTTATTTACTTGTTATTTTTGGCAAAACAGTTCGATTAAATATAAAACGTTTGAATGTATTTCCCTGGGAGGCCAAACTACCTGGATTTAGGTTTCATGTTGGATTAGGGGGGGAATAGTCAATATGTGCATGACAGAAGAATTTGAGAGAAAGAAAATCTGCATAGAAATAGTCTAATAATGTGTTATAAAGACTCCTCTTACATGTTTATAACAGTTGCATGTATAATTCACTATATTGTAATGTTTCTGCTGTGCATGTTTGATTAAATAACAGCCCTTGCAATAAAATGAATTGATGAAATCATAGGCTACTTACCAAGATGTGGAGACGGATCAGGACATTTTTCTAACTTTTTCCACGAAGTTGTTGTAGTAGTAGTAGTAGTAGTAGTAGTAGTAGTAGTAGTAGTGTTATTAGTTGTTGTAGTAGTTGTATTGGGTAAATGTATATCGTGAAGCTTCGGAGTTTGCAATGTTACAACGCTGTTATTAAGGTCGTGATGTCCAATATCTTCCGATGGAAGTGTCACGGTAATAAAATCAGTTTCAATTCGCGTCTGTGTCTGTATATGTTGGTTTGGTGAGAACCCATTCGAGTAACCCATGAAATAAAATAAAGCCACTAAGAGATTAATAACACCTAAAACTACAACCAAGGTGCAGCCTTTCCTCCGCAGCCTAAAGTTGAGAGATGAGTCGAGCATAATGCGGTTGTCATATGCCGAACGAAACACACAACGTTTACGCAACCGACGGTATTAAAAAAAGCAATTTACAAATACTCTATTTATTTGTTGCAAAACTCAGTATAGTTTAAACACTTTAAAAATAAAACAAGGTAAGATCATATTTTCCTCTACTATGTGGTGGTGGCATGCTGGCCGTGACCATCAGTTTGACGTAGGCTCCCGAGAGTGAATTCACTCTGTACTACACTTTATGGCAGTAATATGACAGCTCGTGGACCTGTAGCTTCCTCAATAATAAAAGTCACGACGAGGAAATCCTAGTCTACTAGGGAACTACACTAGCAAACTATTCAGTAAAATGCCCAAAATATACTAATTGCGAAGTCTTTATTAATTTGCAAGTCCCTAGGTTGAGATTTGTTTGAATTTGAATTCACTCTAGGAGAGGGACCAGATGCCTGTGATGTAGGCTATTTTTTTCCCCCGGAAAACGTTTTAGCCTTAAGGCCAGGGCTTTATTTCACCTTTATCTAACCAGGTAAGCTAGATGAGAACAAGTTCTCATTTACAACTGCGACATGGCCAAGAGAGAGCAAAGCAGTGCGACACAAACAACAACACAGAGTTACACATGGAATAAACAAGTGTACAGTTAATAACACAATAGAAAAAAATAAAGTCTATATACAGTGTGTGCAAATGGCGTGAGTAGGTTAGGCAATAAAAAGACTATAGTGGTGAAGTAATTACAATTTAGCAAATTAACACGGGAGTGATAGATGAGCAGATGGTGATGTGCAAGTAGAAATACTGGTGTGCAAAAGAGCAGAAAAGTAAATAAAAACAATATGGGGATGAGGTAGGTAGATTGGGTGGGCTATCTACAGATGGGCTATGTACAGCTGCAGCAATCGGTTAGCTGCTCAGATAGCTGATGTTTAAAGTTAGTGAGGGAAATATAGGTGTCCAGCTTCAGCGATTTTTGCAATTCGTTCCAGTCATTGGCAGCAGAGATGTTGGCTTTGGGGATGACCAGTGAGATATACATGCTGGAGCGCGTGCTACGGGTGGTTGTTGTCATCGTGACCAGTGAGCTGAGATAAGGCGGAGCTTTACCTAGCATAGACTTATAGATGACCTGGAGCCAGTGGGTCTGGCGACGAATATGTGGTGAGGGCCAGCTGACTAGAGCATACAGGTCGCAGTGGTGGGTGGTATAAGGGGCTTTGGTGACAAAACGGGTGGCACTGTGATAGACTGCATCCAGTTTGCTAAGTAGAGTATTGAAAGCTATTTTGTAAATGACATCGCCGAAGTCGAGGATTGGTCAGTTTTACGAGGGTATGTTTGGCGGCGTGAGTGAAGGAGGCTTTGTTGCGATATAGGAAGCCGATACTAGATTTAATTTTGGATTAGAGATGTTTAGTCTGGAAGGAGAGTTTACAGTCTAGCCAGACACCTAGGTATTTGTAGTTGTCCACATATTCTAAGTCAGAACCATCCAGAGTAGTGATGCTAGTCGGGCGGGCGGGTGCAGGCAGCGAACGGTTGAAAAGCATGCATTTGGTTTTACTAGCGTTTAAGAGCAGTTGGAGGCCACGGAAGGAATGTTGTATGGCATTGAAGCTCGTTTGGAGGTTAGTTAACATGGTGTCCAAAGAAGGGCCAGATGTATACAGAATGGTGTCGTCTGTGTAGAGGTGGATCAGGGAATCACCCGCAGAAAGAGCAACATTGTTGATATATACAGAGAAAAGAGTTGGCCCGAGAATTGAACCCTGTGGTACCCCCATAGAGACTGCCAGAGGCCCGGACAACAGGCCCTCCGATTTGACACACGATTTGACACAAGGCAGTCATTTGAGAAACCAAGGCTGTTGAGTCTGCCGATAAGAATACAGTGATTGACAGAGTCGAAAGCCTTGGCCAAGTTGATTAAGATGGCTGCACAGTACTGTCTTTTATCGATGGAGGTTATGATATTGTTTAGTACCTTGAGTGTGACTGAGGTGCACCCGTGACCAGCTCGAAAACCGGATTGCACAGCGGAGAAGCCAATCAGTTGCCATACCAGGTGGTGATGCAACCAATGGTTGATGGTGCAGCTGTAGAACTTCTTGAGGATCTGGGGACCCATGCCAAAACTTTTCACTCTTCTGAGGGGGAAATGGTTTTGTTGTGCCCTCTTCACAACTTTGTTGGTGTGTTTGGACCATAATAGTTTGTTGGTGATGTGGACACCAAGTAACTTGAAACCCTCGACCCGCTCCACTACAGCCCCGTCGATGTTAATGGGGGCCTGTTTGGCCCTCCTTTTCCTGTAGTCCACGATCAGCTCCTTTGTCTTGCTCACATTGAGAGAGAGGTTGTTGTCCTGGCACCACACTGCCAGGTCTCTGATCTCCTCCCTATAGGCTGTCTCATCATTGTCGGTGATCAGGCCTACCACTGTTGTGTCGTCAGCAAACTTAAGGTGCTTGGCCACAAAGTTGTGGGTGAACAGGGAGTACAGGAGGGGCTAAGCACGCACCCCATGGGGGACCCAATGTTGAGGATCAGCGTGGCATATGTGTTGTTGCTTACCCTTACCACCTGGGGGCGGCCTGTCAGGAAGTCCAGGATCCAGTTGCTGAGGGAGGTGTTTAGTCCCAGGGTCCTTAGCTTAGTGATGAGCTTTGTGGGCACTATGGTGTTGAACGCTGAGCTGTAGGCAATGAACAGCATTCTCACATAAACTACCATTTAAAAGTTTGGGGTCACTTAGAAATGACCTTGTTTTTGAAAGAAAAACAAATTTCTTGTCAATTAAAATAACATAAAATTGATCAGAAAAACAGTTTAGACATTGTTAATGTTGTAAATGACTATTGTAGCTGGAAACAGCAGATTTTTAATGGAATATCTACATAGGCATACAGAGGCCCATTATCAGCAACCCTCACTCCTATGTTCCAATGGCACGTTGTGCTAGCTAATCCAAGTTTATAATTTTAAAAGGTTAATTGATCATTAGAAAACCCTTTTGTAATTATGTTAGCACAGCTGAAAATTGTTGTTCTGATTAAAGAAGTAATAAAACTGGCCTTCTTTAGGCTAGTTGAGTATCTGGAGCATCAGCATTTGTGGATTAAATTACAGGCTCAAAATGGCCAGAAACAAATAACTTTCTTCTGAAACTCGTCAGTCTATTCTCATTCTGAGAAATGAAGGCCATTCCATGTGAGAAATTTCCAAGAAACTGAAGATATTATACAACGCTGTGTACTACTCCCTTCACAGAACGGCGCAAACAGACGAATCACAAGTCCTCAACTGGCAGCTTTATTAAATAGTACCCGCAAAACACCAGTCTCAACGTCAACAGTGAAGAGGCACCTCCGGGATGCTGGCATTCTAGGCAGAGTTGCAAAGAAAAAGCCATATCTGACTGGCCAATAAAAATAAAAGATTAAGATGGGCAAAAGAATATAGACACTGGACTGGAGGTCGACCGATTAATCGGAATGGCCAATTAATTAGGGCCGATTTCAAGTTTTCACCTTTATCTAACCAGGTAAGCTATTTTTGGACACCGATTTGGCCGATTTTTTAAATCTTTATTTAACTAGGCAAGTCAGTTAAGAACACATTCTTATTTTCAATGACAGCCTAGGAACGGTGGGTTAACTGCCTCGTTCAGGGGTAGAATGACAGATTTTTTACCTTGTCAGCTCGGGGGATTCAATCTTGCAACCTTACAGTTAACTAGTCCAACGCTCTAACCACCTGCCTCTCATTGCACTCCACGAGGAGACTGCCTGTTACGCGAATGCAGTAAGCCAAGGTAAGTTGCTAGCTAGCATTAAACTTATCTTATAAAAAACAATAAATCAATCAATCATAATCACTAGTTAACTACACATGGTTGATGATACTACTAGTTTATTTAGCGTGTCCTGCGTTGCATTTAATCGATGCGGTGCGTATCGTTGCTCCAATGTGTACCTAACCATAAACATCAATGCCTTTCTTAAAATCAACACACAGAAGTATATATTTTTAAACCTGCATATTTAGTTAAAATAAATCCAGGTTAGCAGGCAATATTAACCGGGTGAAATTGTGTCACTTCTCTTTGTAACGCTCAATGAGTGAATAGGTGTGGAGTCAGGCGCAGAGAGCAAAGGATGCGGGAAAAACACGCTTTAATGTCCAGAAATAATCACAGGAACAAAAATAGTATACCAAACCAGGTATAACTACAGAACAAAAGTACCCTATCGTGAAAAATAAAAGGACAGCGAGAAACCCAAATGAAAACACTAACCACTCTAACACATACAGATGAACAAGCCCGCACAAACAGAAGTGGGCTGAACGAACTTAAATAACCCCACCCTAACAACCAAACAAGGAACAGGTGAAACCAATTAGACAAAACCAAACGAACACAGAACAAAGGATCGGTGGCAGCTAGTAGACCGGCGACGACAACCGCCGATCGCCACCTGAACAAGAAGGGGAGTCACCTTCGGTAATATTTGTGACACTCTTGCGTTCATTGCATGCAGAGTCAGTGTATATGCAACAGTTTGGGCCGCCTAATTTGGCAGAATGTTACGTAATTATGACATAACATTGAAGGTTGTGCAATGTAACAGGAATATTTAGACTTATGGATGCCACCCGTTAGATAAAATACAGAACGGTTCCGTATTTCACTGAAAGAATAAACGTCTTGTTTTCGAGATGATAGTTTCCGGATTTGACCATATTAATGACCTAAGGCTCGTATTTCTGTGTGTTATCATGTTATAACTAAATCTATGATTTGATAGAGCAGTCTGACTGAGCGATGGTAGGCAGCAGCAGGCTCGTAAGCATTCATTCAAACAGCACTTTCGTGCTTTTGCCAGCAGCTGTTTATGACTTCAAGCCTATCAACTCCCGAGATTAGGCTGGTGTAACCGATGTGAAATGGCTAGCTAGTTAACGGGGTGCGCTCTAATAGCTTTCAAACGTCACTCGCTCTGAGACTTGGAGTGGTTGTTCCCCTTGCTCTGCAAGAGCCGTGGCTTTTGTGGAGCGATGGGTAACGCTGCTTCGAGGGTGGCTGTTGTCGTTGTGTTCCTGGTTCGAGCCCAGGTAGGAGTGAGGAGATGGACCGAAGCTATACTGTTACACTGGCAATACTAAAGTGCCTATAAGAACATCCAATAGTCAAAGGTTAATGAAATACAAATGGTATAGAGAGAAATAGTCCTATAATTCCTATAATAACTACAACCTAAAACTTCTTACCTGGGAATATTGAAGACTCATGTTAAAAAGAACCACTAGATTTCATATGTTCTCCAGGGTCTCCCACTCGTCTTTCTATTCTGGTTAGCGCCAGTTTGCACTGTTTTGACATTTACACTACATGACCAAAAGTATGTGGACACCTGCTTGTTGAACATCTCATTCTGGGAATGCTTACCACTAGATGTTGAAACATTGCTGCAGGGACGTTCTTCCATTCAGCCAAAAGGGCATTAGTAAGGTTGGGCACTGATGTTGGGCGATTAGGCCTGGCTCGCAGTTCCAGATCATCCCAAAGGGCTTCGATGGGGTTGAGGTCAAGGCTCTGTGCAGGCCAGTCAAGTTCTTCCACACTGATCTCGACAAACCATTTCTGTATGGACCTGGCTTTGTGCATGGGGGCATTGTCATGCTGAAACAGGAGAAGGCCTTCCCCGAACTGTTGCCACAAAGTTGGAAGCACAGAATCGTCTAGAATGTCAGTGTATGCTGTAGCTTTAAGATTTCCCTTCACTGGATCTAAGGAGCCTAGCCCGAGCCATGAAAATTCCCAGACCATTATTCCTCCTCCACCAAACTTTACAGTTGCCACTATGCATTCGGACAGGTAGCATTCTCCTGGCATCCGCCGACCCTTGGCATTGCGCATGGTAATCTTAGACTTGTATACGGCTGCTCGGCCATGAAAATCCATTTCATGAAGCTTCTGACAAACAGTTATTGTGCTGATGTTGCTTCCAGAGGCAGTTTGGAACTCGGTAGTGAGTGTTGCAACCCGAGGACAGCACACCAGAGACAGTCTGAGATTTCTTCTGGAGTGAAATGTTTAGGTATTCAAGCTCTCCAAGAACAGCAGAAGCAAGTGTGAGGCCCAACACGGTCTTGCCTTTGCTGAAGTGATCAAATAAGCCACTGGCAGTTGAAGCTGTCTTGGATGCAGTTTATTCCATCTCCTTTAGGCTGCTTAGTACCCGATATTACTGCCCCAGCACAGCTCTAATAGCAGTATTCCACACAGTTAACCCTGTTGGACATAGGGGTTTCAGGGTGGTCAGGTGTGTATCTTCGGACGTGGCAATTGATTCAAACATGTTCTTAAACTTTCCTGACTGTCAATAGAGGACACATAACTGATGGACTCAAGAAAGGGAATTCCGGATCAGTGTGGAGGCTGGGCAGCTAGCCTGTGTAATCAGATTTAGTGTGCTCCACAATGCACGTAGTGGGCCAATGGCTGCTGCCTCCTCACAATTGCCTGTGCACTTTCCTGCCATGTTTGAGGCACCATCGTAACTCTGCCCACGCAAGCCAGACATGGGCCAATTGAGCCTCAACAACACAGTTGCCACTTTCGCAATGCCCTCGCCTGTTCTCTCCAACACCCTGTATAGCCCAATAAACTCCTCGTGAGGGACAAGGTCATGGTCAACATAACGCAGGCCGACACTCTCCTGTTCAGCGCCAGAGACATCTTTAGTACCATCAACAATTACTGACAATTGTACAATCGGAAGAGACCTAATCTCAGCTGCAATGCCTCGAATGACTGTATTGGTCATGATGTTCAGAATTTCATTCTGTGCTTTCATTCTGTGCTTTATATTGTGGTACACTCTGTTAACCACTTCAGCAAAATGGGATCATCCTCCTCTGCCCTAAGTTTCAAAAGCTGTTATAAATTCCCACTGTCATCCGTGTGGCCTCTAACGGCTTGTCGCTGTCTTGCTACATGCTGCACCGAACTAACAATTTTCATCAAGCAATGCCTTGCGTCCTGCTGCTGTTTACCCCACACGCTGGATAACTGGGCACTGATTGGTTTTAGCTGGTGTGCTGTTAAAGTTACAAAGTGGCGGTGGGTTTGGCAGTTTTGATGTGCTGTGAATTTTACAATGGCTTTTCTCCAGTTCCTAAATCCTGCACTAATGAAGGCAGCATCTGCTCTTTGGCCAAATTATGGTTGGCTATAAAACTCTTGGCTACAGTGAAAACAACACTCCTTTTATTGGTGGATTATAATGTAGCCAGGAGAAATTGCGAAACCATTTCTCTTGAAACGTTAACAGTGTTGGCAAGAGTTTGCAGTTCTATAAATTGTGGGTGTGGCTGATATGGTTTTGTGCCATCACTGAGGTAACTGGACAATGCTGTGCCACTGTCCCCTATACTGGTTTTTGTATGGTTTTTGGATAAATGCCGAAAATAAGGTCTGTGGTTAACACAAGTTTAGGAGATCTTTTTTTATTTTGTTGTATGAGATAATCTTCATAAGCTAAAGTTACTTTTTGTGAATTTGGAAGAATTTATGTAATTTTAAAAACCATATAAAGACTTCATAATTCATAGAAGGCTTTGAAAATCACAATGTGCTGTTTTCACATACTGTATACACCCTGGTATGGTGCTGGAGATAATGAAACGAGGTTGAAAAGTGGCGGAATTGCCCTTTAATCATTAATGGGGAAAAACACAAAACACAATATCCTGACACAATCAGTCCCTATTCTATATGACATGCAATAATATCCTACTTGTTCTACAGAATGCATTTCTAACTCAGCATTATGTAACATAAGACAAATTCAATTCCATCTTTCATCGAATCAGATGGGCTTATTCATCACAAAACCATTTGATGTTGCCAATTATTTTAATTATTATTTCATTGGCAAATTGGGCAATTATATTCGTGCATAAAAAAAACAATAATGAAAGAAAAGCAGTGTAATTTTGAATTTTGTAAAGTTAGTGTGGGAGAGGTGGAAAAATTATTGTTAACGATAACCTCCTGGAATTGACAACTTAGATGGAAAGTTACTGAGGATGGTAGTTGACTCTATAGCCACTCATATCAGTCATTTCTTTAATCTGAACCTAGAGGAAAGTCTTTGTCCTCAGGCCTGGAGGGAAGCCAAAGTAATTCCGCTAGTGGTTAGAGCGTTGGACTAGTAACTAGTAATCCCCGAGCTGACAAGGTACAAATCTGTCATTCAGCCCCTTTCATTCTGCTGCTGTGTGTGATGCTCCAGGCAGTTAACCCACTGTTCCTAGGCCATCATTGAAAATAAGAATTTGTTCTTAACTGACTTGCCTGGTTAAATAAAGGTAAAATCAATTTTAAAAAGAGGGTGAATGGGCAAGGCAGAAAATGTATGCGCCTTTGAGCATGGTAGTAGGTGCCAGGCCGCACCGGTTTGTGTGAATAACTGCAACGCAGCTCTCAACAGTTTCCTGTGTCTATCAAGAATGGTCCACCGTAAAGTACATCCAGCCAACTTGACACAACTTTTGGAAGCACTGGATATAACATGGCCCAACATGGCCCTGACGGATTGAGGTTGTTCTAAGGGGCATAGTGGGCAAGGGGGGTGCAACTCAATATTAGGAACGTGTTTCTAATGTTTGACATACACTGTGTTGATTTCCCTCCTATGAGAGTAGGTTTCATTGAATTCCAGCAATTCCATTTGTCTCTTTGCAGGGAAACCGGAATGGACATTTCGATCATGAGCGTGGGAGGAAGTGCTTGACTGGCTACCAATCCACATCGCTCCGGCCAAACGCCACAGCCATTAACGTTTCTTCTCCACGTTGAGACTGGATATGCTTCCTCCCTGACGACTTCTGGAATGCGAACACATTCAAACCGGTTCTGATTGGTCCCAGAAACCATTGGGTTTGTCCAGAGCCGGCCTACACGAATCACGAATTAGGTCATTTTGACGTGAGCACAAAGGACTTCTAGGATAGCAGGTTCAGACTGATGTATGGAGAGATCGATAGAGCAGCGGAATTAAATGAAAGATGAGTCGTCAGACAAGGGAGCTGCTAGGGGGGTCTGACATCACCAAACAAATGACATCATCATGACCAGATAATAAATTAATTGGAAATAAAGAAAGTGACCTCAGTTTATTCTATGGGAGTTTCCTATGGCTCACACATTACAAAAACACCACACTTTAATACAAAGCGTATAGCCCAATAGACATTCAATAACAACAAAAAATACATACAATTTAAGTTCACGAAATATGATATATCTCCAGGTCTGAGAACTTTACATTCCATAGCCCTTGTTTGATGTAGAACAATAACCCAGTATTGGTAAACTAAAAGTAATGCTGTCTTCAAATGCTCCTTGAAAAGGTGAAAGGTCAGAGATGATACTTCACAACTCGTAAACTTGGGTATCAAAATCATCTCAGACTTTCCCACAACAAGGATGGTCATTTAAGGGGTTATTTCAGAGTTGAAGCCTTCCTGTGGTACATGTAAAGTGTAACTACAACAATTAACTGAAAAAAAAGGTTCAGGATATCACCCAGGCCCTCCACAATTAGCTAGAAAACTCTAAGGTGAATTCTTAGAAATGTAAAACTACAGCACTTCAATGTGTATTTCATCATCTTCTGCAGAGTAAAGTCCATTTGTGTCTCAAATGGCACCCTACTCCTTATATAGGGCACTACATTTGACTAGGGTTTGACCAGGGTTGATAGGACTAATATAGTGCACTATATTATAGGGGATAGGGTGCTATGTGGGACGCAGCCCAACTCCTGTCAGCTGTGAAAGTTCTCACACCTGCTGCTTCACAATAACCACTGAGAGACTGTTAGATAGGGCACTCTCGCTGTCTGTCCACTGACAACATGGCTGGAAAAGTAGTGATGCTGCTGTGTGTGATGCTCCTCGTCGCCTTTGCAGGTCAAGTACAACTGTTTTCTGTGTGATATCTTGGGGTTTAATAAAGTTTATTGAATTTAATTGAATACTCAAAGAAAGCATTGATTGAACCGTGGAGTATTTCAGTAACTATGGGAAAAGCTTGATTCTGCCACCTGCTGGAGTCGAGGGACTATGAAACTATGTTGAAACTATTAAGGCTAGATGATATACCAGTTTTAATGTACAGTACATGAGATGATGGTTAAATGTGTATGATGTTACCTTAACCTCCATGGTCTGACATTGTAATAACATTCTTGAGGTGATTTGAATAAACATTGTAACATACTATTTGTTTTCTTCAGGCGCAGAAGAAGAGAACTCTGGACTTTACAGAAAGGTAAGGCTGATCTTGACATGTTTAATGTAAATGCTGCTTTGTAAACCAAACCTGGTGTGAATTCAGCTGGGGGTAAAATTCCCCCTAGGTACAGATTAAGGATCAGCTTCCCCTCCCCCAATCATAACCTTAACCATTAGCGGGGAAAACGCAAAACCCAAGATCAGCATCTAGAGACAATTTCACCCTAGTCTGTGAATTAGGGTGAATCATGAAACCTTCAGAAAGTGTCAGCAGATAGAAATGTAATCAGTAGAGCCTGACACAATCGACCCCTATTCCACACGACATGCAATCATATCGTTCATACTTGTTCTACACAATGCATTTCTAACTCAGCATTTCGAAACATGACACTCTCCCGACTGCCCATGCTCTTGGTCTTAACAGTAATGTGATATTGTTTTGCAGCCATCTTGTGTTGATATGGTGGAGATTCTGGCTTGCCCTATGAACTTGGCTCCTGTGTGTGGCTCCGATGGCAACACCTACCCCAACGAGTGTGCACTCTGTGTCCAGAGACAGTGAGTACTGTACCGACCTGGGTTAAAGTATCATTTGAAATCATTTCAGATTCTTACAACTGGGCTTGATTGAGCTTGCCTGGCACAATGGAACCAATAGACTAGTTCCAAAACGGCTAACCCTGCCCATCAGGCATTCCAGACAAGTTGAAACACACAAAAAGTATTGGAATGATGTCTCTGGTACACAGCTGCTCCTTTCTCACAGCCCTGTCCCACCATATCACTATAAAGCTGTGAGAGTCAGTTTACAGGAAACAACACTCAACACCTCCAGGTTAACACTGAAGTACAAGGGACTGAATTGACTCAAACCAGTATTTCAGGAAAATCCACATTCTGTAGGCTCCTCCGATGTAATGTTGTGCCCACTAAAGTGCTTCTGGAACCACGTTTCCATCCACAGTTTATGTGAGTAAAGTCATACCTTATTTAAAAAAAAAAAACATGACAGCTGTGATGGAAACAGGTAGTTTAGGTAACATTTTATAAATGCCAACAGATAGGCCTAATTTGTTGGACATGGTGGGCTCTTTTTGTGTCGGTGTAATGAATTATGCGAGAAATGGTGGTGGAAATGCCATTAAGCACACATGTTGATATAATGACCATAATATCAGAGTAAACTTGAAGTCACGCGATGATATGGTGTGTGGTCCTCCCACTACAACTCTGGAAAGCATGTCGATTATTAGGCTACAGATTAAATAAATGATGATGAACATCACAGGGTGGTGAAAGTACAAGATGACCTTGATGCTCCTTTCCAATACATATCGAGGGTCTTATTTTGGTGACATGATGATCAATGCTTGACTGCCGTTTGACAAATAAAAACATTCTCCTTATGTAGACTAGCTGCGAGCTGTTGTCTAGAGCGCAGGTACCAAGACCAGAGTAGGTACATTTGCTATTTAACGCAACAGTTTTTGTGACATAACTATCGGTAGAGTTGAAAATGCAATGGAAACACATTGAACTTTAGATCTTTATTCGGTACATGAAAACGTAAGCGAAAAAGTACATTTTGTGTGCGCTGCGTCATCAAGCGCTGAATTTGATCTGAAAAGGGTCCGTTTGGTGGAAACACACCACTGGTGGGAAAATGTGCTTGTTTTCTTTGTGTGGACTTTAGAATATTTAGAATCTGTCTCCAATTGGATGGAAACCTAGATAATGACACACAGATACTACGGATGTAGGATCTTAATTTGAGCCAGTTTGCTACAGCAGGAAAAAAAAATCCTGCAGCAAACAGGAAATGTGAATTATTATGTGGATTATAATGAATGGATATTTTTGTATGGGTTAGCACATTTTTCATTAGGGCAAATCAAGTCTGCAATTTCTAAATTGAAATGACAAACTTTAGAAGCCTTTTTTTTAAACTCAAATACACTACACGTTTGCATTTCCTGCTGTGCAAGAATATTCTCAGCAACAAAAGAGTGATCAAATTAAGACTCCATGAGAGCAGGTTTCATTGAATTCCATTTGAATGTGTAATACAACCATATTGAACATAATTCATACCCAACGACATAATAAATAAATCATGACATGAACAATTCCTTTCTCTACAGGGAAACCAGAACGGACATCTTAGTATTGAAGGAGGAGAGCTGCTAGTGGGATCTGACATCACCAAATAAATGACATCATCATGACCAGATAATAAAGCAATTGGCAAATAAAGAAGAGGTCTCTGTCATTTTATTTTGAACAGTTGAACATTTTGTTGGAGTTTCCCATGGCTCACACAGTAGCCACACTCTAATAGCCCAATTTCTACAAAATACTAAATTAAAGTTCAGATTTACACACAGAAAATAACTTAAAGGAGGAAAGGCAACACATTCGATCAACAAAAATATCAACAAGCATCTCTGAAACCTTTACATCCCAAAGCCCTTGCTTGTGTACACTAGTGTAGGGCAAAAATACAGTATTTGTAAACCTAAAGTTTGCTCCTTGAAAAGGTGAAAGGTCAGAGATGAAACGTCGCAACTTGGGTATCAAAATCATCTCAGACTTTCCCACTTGTAATTGGAACTTGGAGGGGGGTTATTTCAGAGTTGTGACCTTGTTTTTCCGAGTTACGGCGAAAGCAGTTGAAGGTGTCCCGCCTACACAATGCTCTGCCAATTGGGCCGCTCGAGGGACAAAAGTGCCAATTAGTAGGTGGATATCATGACACCTCCTCAAAGATTCATGCTAAGTCATGTTTGCATCATAACCGCTGCAGCCTCTGCAAAAGGTTATTGGTTAATGCAACAAATAGATTGTGCGCTGCCCTCTTACCAAGCATCTCTCGTACTGTTCTGGGCAGTTTTCTTGACCTCATTCCAGATGGTTCCTGCCTTCTTCACAGGGCCGGATTTACAAACGGGCACGCAGGGCCCTGCTTGTCCATCTCTTCCTCATTCATCCTTTGTCCATGTCTTCTTAATCTTCGGGTGGCATCCCCACGTCTACTGTAATCTTTGTGAACAGGTCATGCTTTTCAACTGCAACAACTTCGTACTCGAGAGAGTTGAGGCCATCGGTATCCATCGTCTTTAACGTGTGAGCTATTCTCTTGAACCTGCAGGGCAAAATAATCAACTGTCATCAACATTTGGAGTATAGTTGGGGAACGTGTTTAGTGAACGCGGTTGTTCTAAAGCTTTACCTCTGAGGATTGTCGTTGTTATTTTTGTCTCTCTCGTGACGGATCATCCGGCATTTTCCGACTACGCCGTCCGGACGAGAGATGGACATTTTTCTGTTATCCACCCTATGGAAATCAGACCAGTGATAGGAATTTGATAAAAATTATATTTTATTTATCACTTAAAAAAAAAAAAAAAGCATCCTCTCCAGCACACCTGCAATGTCAACATAATGTGACGATGGCAGGTGTCAATGTTTTGTAGTCGAAAAGATAAGTGATAAGGGAAATATGTGTTTCTGATGGCGTCATCCGGAGATACTGATAACATCATCCAGTGTGCATCATGTGATTTTATGAGCAGGCAAACGTAAGTAAGATCAACAGTTACGATGTGCTACATGTCTATGAGGTTAAACGTTTTCTGACCTGTTGAAAATGTCGTCATCTTCACCACCCCAGCCCCAGTAGTTGTTGGGAAAGCCGTTGATTTTCATGATCTGCTCTTTACTCAACGATGAGACACCGCCAAAGTACTGATTATAGGGCAACCTATGGAGGAGACGAAGACAATCAAATATACAGATATACTGGAAATACTAGCAGCTGTGATGGCTGAGTGGTTGAGGCGTTGTACGTGACGGGCTCTCCCTTGGTGGTCCACTGTAGCTCAGTGAGTAGAGCACGGAGCTTGCAATGTCAAAATAGTGGGTTTGATTCTCGGGGCCAATCAAATGTATGCATGCATGACTAAGTCACTTTGGATAAAAGTGTTTGCTAAATGTCATATGTTATGATATATTATAGTTTCCTGTTCTGTCGTGCTGTGCCTCCGAAGGTAGGAATTGAAGTGTTGGGGATGTATTCAATCCGTAGCGCTAAAGTTCTGCGTTGGAGCCAGAGTTACATTTAAAAGCAATGTTCCTGTGCAAGTGGAGACTGTATTCACAGCGGCATATGTCGGTTCAAGCGGAATCTGCATTTAAATCTCTTAACGCTTCAGCGAAACAGATTGAATCGAGTCCTTTCCCCCTTGGTAATACTGTAGGTATGAGGAAACATTAACAAACAATCTGGCATTTACCATGGTCATAACAATGAGTCAGCATTTAAACATTTAAAGTGATAGTTCACTCCAAAATAAAGGTTTTTGGTTGAGGTCTACACCATACTGTGGCACTGCGATAGGACTTGACACGTACTTGAAGCCATACTTGTCCATGGAGACAGACAGGTGTCTGGGCTGGCGGAAGCATTTGTAGGTGTTGCGGTCATCCATGGGGATGATGTCCACGTCACTGAACACAAAGCAGTCGTAGTCATACTCCTTCAGGGCCTCAGCATAGCCAATGTTCATCAGCTTGGCCCTGTTGAACGTGTTGTCTCCATCCTAATGAAGGTAAAAGGCATCCTCAAGATGAAGATTAAAGATCTTACTGTAAACCAATCAAATGTATTTATGAAGCACTTTTTAATTCAGCAGATGTCACAAAGTGCTATACAGAAATCCAGCCTAAAACCCCAAACAGCAAGCAATGCAAATGTAGAAGCACGGTGCTGTCGTGTCTGTGGCTATGCCGGATTAAGTGATATGACATGCCATTCTATAAAATAATTTCTCCGTAGTTAATATTACCTGATTGAGCTAATCATGTAAATGTAATTAACTAGAGAGTCGGGCACCACAAAATAATATTTATAGAGCTGTTATCTTCCGAATAAACTCTTAAAGACCTAGTAATATCTTACATCAATAGCAGTCAATATTAATCGTCATCTTAATTCAGTCTCATCTGAAAGTTGTAAATTCTTGGTTATCTGCACGAACCCTGGCTAACAGGTTGAACCAGCAATAGAAAATTGGGTTTAATTATTTATTTACTAAATACCTAACTAATCACACAGAATTACACATACACATAATTAAATCATAACTTGATTACAAATTACGTCATAAAGGAAAACGTCCCTAGTGGGCGGAACAGATATGACAGCAGGTTACACAAAATAAAATGGGCTGGGTTTGAGTGAAAGAGCGGGAAGACTGAAGAACGAAGGGAAGAAGCTGTGCTATCGTAAATACAGTATCTTATGCATTCTAAATGACCGCCCATTTGGAAAAGGAAAATGCAATAAATATTTACTCTGAGCTGCGCTTCGGTAGGTTGGTGGTAGATGGAAGGCCGTGTTGCCCAACCGAGTCCTTTGAAGAATGTCTCTGGTTGTCAATTGGATACCAATAAGTACCACCGCATATGTTCCATTGGTCGGATTACCAGAATATAGTTCCTTTCCCCCCACCTTCTGATGTTCCCAGAATCTCTATGTTAACCAAGGGTTTTCCAAATGTAACCTCAGTAGGGTAGAGAGAGGAAAAAGGGGGGGAAGAGGTATTTATGACTGTCATAAACCTACCCCCCAGGCCAACGTCATGACAGTGGCTAGGAAAAACTCCCTAAAAAAGCAGAAACCTAGAGCGGAATCAGGCTCTAGGTCATTTAAGGGCCAGTTTTCTGGAAAAACATTAGGCCTAATTCTGGTTTTACTAGCATGTTGAATGGAGAATCTCCATTGTAATCGTTATTTAGTCCAGGCTTAGGCTTAATTTGTTTCCCGGAAACAGGCCCTAAGTGTTTCATTCAAGTGTTTAAATGTAAGTGTTCAATTTAAGTTTTACATTTCTGAATGTGTGTTGTACTGTACCTGATTGATAACATAGACGCCATAGTCCAGCTGTTGGCGCTGAAGGATGGGATGGAGGTAGTAGAGCCAGAACTTGAGGTGCTCGTCACGAAGGCGGAAGGGGATGATGAGAGCAACCTTTTGGAGGGCGACACAGTCATGTGGTTTGTAGCGACCTCCTTCCTGCAGACGTGGGTTCTCCTTCCTCACTGTATCCAAGCTGACAGGCGTAGAGAACTCAACCCTGAGAGGCCCCACTGCAGATCAGGAGAAAAGCTACATTAAATCAACTTAAAATCTATTCACGTGGCGACTTGATGCCTTTAGAAATGGTATCAGTACTTATTGGTATTGATAGAGAATTACAATTATTGTTTTCTATGTTACCATGTACCTAGAAGTGGAGAGGGATCTGGGCATTTCTTTAATTCTTGGGTTTTGGTCTCTGTAGTTTCTGAAAAATCAAATATTAAATTGTTTCAGGTGTTGGACAAAAGAAAATGTGAATAAAATGATGCCTTGCAAAAGTATTATTTAATCCCCTTGAATTTCTTCAAATTTGATTTGTGTTACAAAATGGGATTCAAATGGATTTAATCGACATTTGTTGTCAATAATGTACACAAAATACTCTGTAATGTCAAAGTGGAAGACATATTTTATATTTTTTTAAGATAACTCAAATCTAGTTGTTGCATCAGTATTCAGACCCTTTGTTTAGCCAAGCCTAAATTAGTTCAGGAGTAAAATGTGGCTTAACAAATCACATAATAAGTTACACGGACTCACAATTTCTGTTGGTGTCCATTTTGAAAGTGCTGAACGAAAGGCCTACCTTGCCGCAGCTCGTTTGCTTGCACTTGCTTATACTTGGAGCTAAGTGTTAATGAGAAATTAACAAACATAAGGAATTTACTGAACATAAATGTAATAATGTTTGTCTTTGGTTCATGATTATTGGAGAATGCAGTTCTTATCGACTTACACAAGTCCACAAGGAGTCAGTATAAACTTTCTTCATTCAAGCAAGTCAGCCAAATCAGGTGTAGCAGTGGTAAGGATTCACTCCATGTTGCTGAAGGGAAAGCTCTGCTGTTGGGACAGCTTTATGTAGGCCCTAACAGTTTATGGGCACTGTTTGTCACCGTTATAGTGCAATTAATGTATTGTTTAGTGTTGTGTTGTGTAGTGGCTTTGCTGGCATGCATAAAAAAACAATTGGTTGAGTTTGCCCCACCAAGATTTCCATGCTAAAATGGCAACTGCGTATTTGTACATTTTGAAGTGATAAAGTATTGATTCTTTGAAGTGAAGTGTTTAAACTTGTTTTAATTGTTACACCATTATTCAAAATGAACAATTGTGTCTAATGAACTAATGTTGATAAGTCACATATTACAGTCCTGCAATAAAGAGGGGAAGGGGTTCTGTCTGTAATGTGTCTGTGTGTCTGTGTTGTATTCTCAAATGAACATTTCCTTCGTGTCTAGCTGTAAGATCTCCAGTCTGTTTTATTTGATTGTCACTCTGTCTCAGTATATCAGCTATCTGAATCCATTTAGCAGCTTATCATACAGCATGCAGCCACAGGCTTACAGTATGATGGCATGACTGGCCTTATGGTCAGCTGTCATCTGAAGCAGAGAATAGCAACAGTGCATTCGGAAAGCATTCAGACCCGTTGACTTTTTCCACATTTTGTTACGTTACGGCCTTATTCTGAAATAGATTGTCGTTTTTTCCCCCTTATCAGTCTACACACATTACCCTATAATGACAAAGCAAAAACAGGTTTTTAGAAATCTTTGCAAAATGTATTAAAAATAAAAAATGGAAATATCACATTTACATAAGTATTCAGACCCTTTACTCAGTACTTTGTTGAAGCACCTTTGGCAGCGATTACAGCCTCGAGTCTTCTTGGGTATGACGCTACAAGCTCGGCACACCTGTATTTGGAGAGTTTCTCCCATTCTTCTCTGCAGATCCTCTCAAGTTCTGTCAGGTTGGATGGGGAGCTTCGCTGCACAGCTATTTTCAGGTCTCTTCAGAGATGTTTGATCGGGTTCAGGTCCGGGCTTTGGCTGGGCCACTCAAGGACATTCAGAGACTTGTCCTGTGGCCACTCCTGCATTGTCTTGGCTGTTTGATTAGGGTCATTGTCCTGTTGGAAAGTGAACCTTCGCCCCAATTTGAGGTCCTGAGCACTCTGGAGAAGGTTTTCATCAAGGATCTCTCTGTACTTTGTTCTGTTTATATTTCCCTCGATCCTGACTAGTTTTCCAGTCCCTGCCTCTGAAAAACATCCCCACAGCAGGATGCTGCCACCACCAAAGTTCACTGTAGGGATGGTGCCAGGTTTCCTCCAGATGTGGCTCTTGGCATTCAGGCCAAAGAGTTCAATCTTGGTTTCATCAGACTAGAGAATTTTGTTTCTCAAGGTCTGAGATTCCTTTAGGTACCTTTTGGCAAACTCCAAGCGAGCTGTCATGTGCCTTTTACTGAGGAGTGGCTTCCGTTTGGCCACTCTACCATAAAGGCTTGAATGGTGGAGTGCTGCAGAGATGGTTGTCCTTCTGGAAGGTCCTCCCATCTCCACAGAGGAACTCTGGAGCTCTGTCAGAGTAACCATTGGAATCTTGGTCACCTCCCTGACCAAGATCCTTCTCCCCCGATTGCTCAGTTTGGCCAGGCGGACAGCTCTAGGAAGAGTCTTGGTGGTTCCAAACTTCTTCTATTCAAGAATGATGCAGGCCACTTTGTTCTTGGGGACCTTCAATACTGCAGACATTTTTTGGTACCCTTCACCAGATTTGTGGCTCGACACAATCCTGTCTCGGAGCTCAATGGACAATTCCTTCGACCTCATTGCTTGGTCTTTTCTCTGACATGCACTGTCAACTGTGGGATCTTATGTAGACAGGTGTGTGCCTTTCCAAATCAGGTTCAATCAATTGATATGTTGATTCTCATAGCAAAGCGTCTGAATACATATGTAAATAAGGTATTTCTGTTTTTATTTTTTATACATTTGCAAAATTGTCTAAACCTGTTTTCGCTTTGTCATTATGTGGTATTGTGTGTAGATTGATGAGGAAAACAATGTATTTAATACATTTTAGAATTAGGCTGTAACGTAACAAAATGTGGAAAAAGGGAAGGGGTATGAATACTTTTCGAATGCACTGTACATCTTGTTCTTGCCCTCTGAAGGGACACCTTTTAAGAAATATAACGCTATATGAAAGCTAATAATCACATCATTTCGTCAACCACAGCCTTTTAGCTTACTATGCCATACATGTGCCATTAAATGACATCATTTAAAAAATATCTAGCTTATTGTCAAATGTCTTCGGTCTTCAGTGACCTTACTTTTAAAACATAATCACAGTAGTGTCCGAATATCCATATATTTGCATATATTTCGAAGTCATATCGCACAGAACTTACCATTTTCCTTCGTTAGATTTTCTTTCCCTAAGTCTAACTCCAAGCGGATACCTCTATAATCGACTCCTGATTTTATTAATCCATCTTCACTTTGGGAATCCTTCAAACTGGACAGCAAAGCATTCCTACTCGACTCAGTAACATTCGAGTATCTCAACTGATACCAGAAATATACTGAGAAAGATAAGAGACATAAAAGCACAAGGCTGCAGAATATTTTTTTCAGCATCTCACCGCTGTGTCCCGTGAATCACAGGCTACAACACAAAAGTTTACTGGTAACGAGCTTCCCCACCACAGACATTGGTGCGCTCAACCTGCCTGGCCAGTTTTTCTGCCAAAATTTGACGTCGGATTACGAAACAAGGATTGACCAACCTTGTGTCTTTTGTGAGGCACTTTAAAGTCACATAAAAACCAACCTGTTGACAAGCCTCTGAACAAACCTGACAGTATCGGTATCTTGCCTTCTTAGTTTCTAGCAGCACCAGCCACCACTGGACTATGGTAGCGTGAAAATGAATTATTTTCCTGTATTTGATTTACTGTGGATAATAAACATGACTATGTGCCGGAAGACACAGACAGATGCATTCCCTTTTGGGGAAGGGAACATGAGTTAACCAAGCATGTTTATGTAACATATTTATTTAAGTAAATGTCACACGTTAGTCTATAATCATCTGCTGTAACTACAGTGCCTTCAGAAAGTATTCACACCACTTGAATTCTTCCACATTTTTTTTTGTGTTACAGCCTGAATTTAAAATGGATTAAATTGAGATTTTGTGTCAGTGGCCTACACACAATACCCCATAATGTCAAAGTCATAAAAAATAAAAAGCTTAAATGTCTTGAGTCAGTTAGGATTCAAACCCTTTGTTAGAGCAAGCCGAAATATGTTCAGGAGTAAAACTGTGCTTAACAAGTCACATAATACTTTGCATCGTCTCACTGTGTGCAACAATAGTGTTTAACATGATTTTTAAATGACTTACATTATCTTTTACCCCACACACAATTATCTATAAAGTCCCTCTGTCGAGCAGTGTATTACAAACACAGATTCAAACACAACGACGAGGTAGGTTTCCAAATGCTTCACAAAGAAGGGTAAAAAAAAAATATATATATATATATATATATATATATATATAGTACCAGTCAAAAGCTGGGACACACCTACTCATTCAAGGGTTTTTCTTTATTTTTACTATTTTCTAAATTATTGAAATTAATTGAAGACATCAAAACAATGAAATAACACATATGGAATCATGTAGTAACCCCAAAAATTGTGAAACTATTTACACTCTTGGCATTCTCTCAACCAGCTTCACCTGGAATGCTTTTCTGACAGTCTTGAAGGAGTTCCCACATTTGCTGAGCACTTGTTGGCTGCTTTTCCTTCACTCTGCGGTCCAACTCATCCCAAACCATCTCTTTTTTTTTTGTTGTTGAATTTTACCCCTTTTTCTCCCCAATTTCGTGGTGTCCAATTGTTGTAGTAGCTACTATCTTGTCTCATCGCTACAACTCCCGTACGGGCTCGGGAGAGACGAAGGTTGTAAGTCATGCGTCCTCCGATACACAACCCAACCAAGCCGCACTGCTTCTTAACACAGCGCGCATCCAACCCGGAAGCCAGCCGCACCAATGTGTCGGAGGCTACACCGTGCACCTGGCAACCTTGGTTAGCGCGTACTGCCCCCGGCCCGCCACAGGAGTCGCTGGTGCGCGATGAGACAAGGACATCCCTACCGACCAAGCCCTCCCTAACCCGGAAGACGCTAGGCCAATTGTGCGTCGCCCCACGGACCGGCCGATTACGACAGAGCCTGGGCGCAAACCCAGGGACTCTGATGGCACAGCTGGCGCTGCAGTACAGCGCCCTTAATCACTGCGCCACCCGGGAAGCCCCATCCCAAACCATCTCAATTGGGTTGACGTCGAGTGATTGTGGAGGTCAGGTCATTTGATGCAGCACTACATCCCTATCCTTCTTGGTCAAATAGCCCTTACACAGCCTGGAGGTGTGTTGGGTCATTGTCCTGTTGAAAAACAAATGATAGACCCACTAAGCACAAACCAGATGGGATGGCATATCACTGCAGAATGATGTGCTAGCCATGCTGGTTAAGTATGCCTTTAATTCCAAATAAATCACTGACAGTGTCACCAGCAAAGCACCATCACACCACCACCTCTATGCTTCACGGTGGGAACCACGCACGCGGAGATCATCCGTTCACCTACTCTGCGTCTCACAAAGACATGGTGGTTGGAACCAAAAATCTCCAATTTGGACTCATCAGACCAAAGGACAGATTTCCACCAGTCGTGTTTCTTGGCCCAATCAAGTCTCTTCTTATGGTGGTTTCTTTGCAGCGATTTGACCATGAAGGCCTGATTTAACGCAGTCTCATCTGAGCAGTTGAACAGTTGATGTTAACAATTGATGTCTGTTACTCTGCGAAGCATTTATTTGAGCTGCAATTAATGCTAATGAACGTATCCTCTGTAGCAGATGTAACTATTTAACTTACTTTCCTGTGGTGGTCCTCATGAGAGACAGCGCTTGATGTTTTTTTGCAACTGCACTTGAAGAAACTTTAAAAGATCCTGACATTTTCCGCATTGATTGACCTTCATGTTTTAATGTAATGATGGACTGTCTTTTTGCTTATTTGAGCTGGTCTTGGTATTTTACCTAATAGGGCTGGCTATATTCTGCATAACACTCCTACCTTGTCACAACACAACGGATTGCTCAAACATAAACTTTTAACAAGGCACACCTGTTAACTGAACTGCATTCCAGGTGACTTAACCCACTGTTCCTAGGCCGTCATTGAAAATAAGAATTAGTTCTTAACTGACTTGCCTAGTTAAATAAAGGTAAAATAAGTAAATAAAATGAAGCTGGTTGAGAGAATGCCAAGATTGTGCAAAGCTGTCATCAAAGTAAAGGGTGGCTACTTTGAAGAATCTCAAATCTAAAATATATTGTGATTTGTTTAACACTTTTTTTGGTTACTACATGATTCCATATGTGTTATTTCACGGTTTGACGTCTTCACTATTAATCAAATCAAATTTATTTATATAGCCCTTCGTACATCAGCTGATATCTCAAAGTGCTGTACAGAAACCCAGCCTAAAACCCCAAACAGCAAGCAATGCAGGTGTAGAAGCACGGTGGCTAGGAAAAACTCCCTAGAAAGGCCAAAACCTAGGAAGAAACCTAGAGAGGAACCAGGCTATGTGGGGTGGCCAGTCCTCTTCTGGCTGTGCCGGGTGGAGATTATAACAGAACATGGCCAAGATGTTCAAATGTTCATAAATGACCAGCATGGTCGAATAATAATAGGGCAGAACAGTTGAAACTGGAGCAGCAGCACGGTCAGGTGGACTGGGGACAGCAAAGAGTCATCATGTCAGGTAGTCCTGGGGCATGGTCCTAGGGCTCAGGTCAGTTGAAACTGGAGCAGCAGCACGGCCAGGTGGACTGGGGACAGCAAGGAGTCATCATGTCAGGTAGTCCTGGGGCATGGTCCTAGGGCTCAGAGAGAGAAAGAAAGAGAGAAGGAGAGAATTAGAGAATGCACACTTAGATTCACACAGGACACCGAATAGGACAGGAGAAGTACTCCAGATATAACAAACTGACCCCAGCCCCCCGACACATAAACTACTGCAGCATAAATACTGGAGGCTGAGACAGGAGGGGTCAGGAGACACTGTGGCCCCATCCGAGGACACCCTCAGACAGGGCCAAACAGGAAGGATATAACCCCACCCACTTTGCCAAAGCACAGCCCCCACACCACTAGAGGGATATCTTCAACCACCAACTTACCATCCTGAGACAAGGCTGAGTATAGCCCACAAAGATCTCCGCCATGGCACAACCCAAGGGGGGGCGCCAACCCAGACAGGATGACCATTATTCGACAATGTAGAACATAGTAAAAATAAAGAAAACCCATTGAATGAGTAGGTGTGTCCAAACTTTTGACTTGTACTGTATATTTTCTAAAAGAAGACATTGATTATCTCTTTGAGCAGGGTGAAGTTATGAATTACTCTTTGGATGGTGTATTAATACGCCCAGTCACTACAAAGATGCAGGCGTCCTTCCTAACTCAGTTGCCTGAGAGGAAGACTGCTCAGTGGTTTCACCTTGACTCCTCTGGTGACTTTGAAACACTTACAAAGTGTAATGGCTGTGATAGGAGAAAACTGAGGATGGATCAACAACGTTGGACTTATTCCACAACGCTAACCTAAATGACGGAGTTTTTCGAATGCACTCAACCGTCAAAGCACTGCTTCTTAAAAATAAAACCTTGTTGTTTCTTACTGTTCCGCAAAGCACTGTTGAAAAATATCCCATACAATAATTCCTTTTACAGTGAGGACGAGTGACGAGCTTGGTAATGATAAACTCACAGGAAAATAAAACTATCCTTTGGAGGGAGAAAACCTCAAGGGAATCGATCCCATTGGTTATCTGTTACTGCGCTCTCTGTTGACAGTGCCATTGCACGGTAACATGTCAGTCAATAAGGGAGCACAAGGTGCCACTTTTATAGTTTGGCGTTTGGGGTCAAAGGGACGTCACATAACTGCAATTAGGAAACGGGGCATTGAGAGCTATCAGTAGATATTTCTTAAACGCGATAACAGAAAGTACTATCTTTTATGTTACTCCCTTGCTCGTTGAAAGTGGTTCCGACACGATAAGAAGCAACATGTGAGTGCAATTCAAATTTTGGCTAACCACTGTGTCAGTTATAAAGGGATGCTTGATAACTGTAAATCTGTACATCTTACTGACTCGTTCATGGAGGAAATGTATTATTCAGTCTGAAAGTCAACTTTCCTTTTTTTAATTGTTTATTTATTTTTTTGTCTTGAAGGGGCTCTCCTAACCAGACCTGTGACAGTGGTGTACCCATGGACCTCTTCTTACACTCTTCTCTCGTTCCGTCAGTAAGGGGTCTCTGTGTCCCCATACAGTACGTTAACATCCAGGTAACACTTTACTTGACACCTAGCGTCATAACACGTTATGATACAGTCATAACCATGTCACAATATGTCATGACAGCTGCCATAACTTGTCATAACCTGTCATCATATGATCATCACACTGTCGTGGCCCATATACAGTGCCTTGCGAAAGTATTCGGCCCCCTGGAACTTTGTGACCTTTTGCCACATTTCAGGCTTCAAACATAAAGATATAAAACTGTATTTTTTTGTGAAGAATCAACAACAAGTGGGACACAATCATGAAGTGGAACAACATTTATTGGATATTTCAAACTTTTTTAACAAATCAAAAACTGAAAAATTGGGCGTGCAAAATTATTCAGCCCCTTTACTTTCAGTGCAGCAAACTCTCTCCAGAAGTTCAGTGAGGATCTCTGAATGATCCAATGTTGACCTAAATGACTAATGATGATAAATACAATCCACCTGTGTGTAATCAAGTCTCCGTATAAATGCACCTGCACTGTGATAGTCTCAGAGGTCCGTCAAAAGCGCAGAGAGCATCATGAAGAACAAGGAACACACCAGGCAGGTCCGAGATACTGTTGTGAAGAAGTTTAAAGCCGGATTTGGATACAAAAAGATTTCCCAAGCTTTAAACATCCCAAGGAGCACTGTGCAAGCGATAATATTGAAATGGAAGGAGTATCAGACCACTGCAAATCTACCAAGACCTGGCCGTCCCTCTAAACTTTCAGCTCATACAAGGAGAAGACTGATCAGAGATGCAGCCAAGAGGCCCATGATCACTCTGGATGAACTGCAGAGATCTACAGCTGAGGTGGGAGACTCTGTCCATAGGACAACAATCAGTCGTATATTGCACAAATCTGGCCTTCATGGAAGAGTGGCAAGAAGAAAGCCATTTCTTAAAGATATCCATAAAAAGTGTCATTCAAGTTTGCCACAAGCCACCTGGGAGACACACCAAACATGTGGAAGAAGGTGCTCTGGTCAGATGAAACCAAAATTGAACTTTTTGGCAACAATGCAAAACGTTATGTTTGGCGTAAAAGCAACACAGCTGAACACACCATCCCCAATGTCAAACATGGTGGTGGCAGCATCATGGTTTGGGCCTGCTTTTCTTCAGCAGGGACAGGGAAGATGGTTAAAATTGATGGGAAGATGGATGGAGCCAAATACAGGACCATTCTGGAAGAAAACCTGATGGAGTCTGCAAAAGACCTGAGACTGGGACGGAGATTTGTCTTCCAACAAGACAATGATCCAAAACATAAAGCAAAATCTACAATGGAATGGTGTTAGAATGGCCAAGTCAAAGTCCAGACCTGAATCCAATCGAGAATCTGTGGAAAGAACTGAAAACTGCTGTTCACAAATGCTCTCCATCCAACCTCACTGAGCTCGAGCTGTTTTGCAAGGAGGAATGGGAAAAAATGTCAGTCTCTCGATGTGCAAAACTGATAGAGACATACCCCAAGCGACTTACAGCTGTAATCGCAGCAAAAGGTGGCGCTACAAAGTATTAACTTAAGGGGGCTGAATAATTTTGCACGCCCAATGTTTCAGTTTTTGATTTGTTAAAAAAGTTATCCAATAAATGTCGTTCCACTTCATGATTGTGTCCCACTTGTTGTTGATTCTTCACAAAAAAATACAGTTTTATATCTTTATGTTTGAAGCCTGAAATGTGGCAAAAGGTCGCAAAGTTCAAGGGGGCCGAATACTTTCGCAAGGCACTGTATTTACCCCTGTTGTGACATAGTTATTTTGTGGCTGATTGTGACACCTACATAAGAGCGTCAAAACCCACATTTATTCAAATGTGTTTTTTCCCTGCAAAGAAGTTTCCTTTCGTTTGAAAGTTTGCTTCTTATCCTTTATTGTTGTATTGAATTCCTTTAAAGTGATGTTTTCACACTTCACGACACTGTTAAAAAGCATTATGACCATCCTGTGTCACTTTACTTGGACTAAGAAAATACACTTTATGACACTGTCAAGAAGCATTATGACCAGTATGATCAGAATCATGTAAGCCAGATTGGTACATGCCCTTATTGCTCCTGCATTCAACCCAGTCAACAGAGCATTGGGGTAGGTGCATGTCTGACATCAATGTGTGCACAATTACAATGATAATTCAATATGGTCCATTTCAGAAAATGTTATATTACATAGAAATACTGTTTGACAAGTAGGCTATGGTGTAATGGAATGTTTTGCCTTGTGTGGTAGGTTTTGTCGGTTTTAACACTCTTATGTAGGTGTGATAACCAGCCATAAAATAACGCAATATATGTCCCACCAGGTCTACATATATGTGTCATGAAAGTGTTATGACCATATTATGACAGGTTATGACACATTATATCCAGCTGTTATGACATATTATGACATGGTTATGACTGTATCATAATGTGTCATGTAAAGTGTTACCAACATCCACTGGTGCCAGTAACACAACATTCTTAGAAAAAAAGGGTTTGGCTGTCCCCATAGGAGAACCCTTTTTGGTTCCACGTAGAACCCTTTTGGGTCCCACATAGAATTCTCTGTGGAAAGGGGCCTACATGGAACCCTAAAGGGGTCATCCTGGAAGCAAAAATAGTTATTTAAAGGGTTCTCCTATGGGGACAGCTGAATAACCCTTTTAGGTCGTAGATAGCTCCTTTAGGTTCTAGATAGTGTAGTACATCAACATACAGTAAGATATAGTATGTTTGACTGTGTTTTTGCTATAGACATGCTTATGTAATAAGACAATGCTATTTTTCTGAAAAATAATCATTTATTCAACAGTGCCTTCAGAAAGTATTCACACCCCTTGACTTTTTCCATATGTTGCTATGTTACAGCCTGAATTTAAAATTGATTATATTGAGATTTTGTATCACTGGCCTACTGTACACACAATACCCCATAATGTCAAAGTGGAATGATGTTTGTATCATTTTTTACAAATTCATTACAAATTAAAGTGTTCAACCCCTTTGTTATGGCAAGCCTAAATAAGTTTAGGGGTAAAAATGTGCTTAACAAGTCACATAATAAGTTGGATTGGCTCTGTGTGCAATAATAGTGTTTAACATGATTTTTGAATGACTGCCTCATCTCTGTACCCCAAACATACAATTATCTGTAAGGTCCTTCAGTCGAGCAGTGAATTTCAAACACAGATTATTTTTTCCAATGCCTTACAAAGAAGGGCACCTATTGGTAGAAAAAAATGCAGACATTGAATATCTTTTGAGCATGGTGAAGTTATTAATTACCAGTCACTACAAAGATACAGGTGTCCTTCTTAACTCAGTTGTCGGAAAGGAAGGACACCGCTCAGGGATTTCACATGAGGCCAATGGTGACTTTAAAATAGTCACAGAGTTTAATTGCTGTGATAGGAGAAAACTGAGGATGGATAAACATTGTAGTTAGTCCACGATACTAACCTAAATGACAGAGAGAGAAGAAGGAAGCCTGTACATAACAAAAACACACAAAGACCACAAAGCAAATATAAGTTAGATTTAAAAAATACATTTCCTGGTTTCCCAGAAATTTGGCTTATGATTCCGGGAATCCTCCAACCAGGATTTCGGGAAAACCAGGGAATTTATTGAAAGTTCCCGGAATTTTGCAACCCTAGACTTTGCTCTCTTTTGTGTATTCTACATAGTTTGTCATCGTCATATTTTATTTATACAGAAGGTGGCAGCATTTCACTGGATTTGAATGACAAAGATTGTGTGGCAAGTACACGTCCTATAGAATGTAACTCTTTGACTGTCTATTTCAGGTTACAGCACTTGGATCGGGATGATTTTCGCAGACCACTACCACAACAACCCTGTCATGGTGTGTTTCTGCCATCTTCTCCTGGAGAGACAACAGAGGACCACAGAGGCAGAATCCTACTCCACGTTCAACAACACACCTTCGCCAGGTCAGTTAAAGTCAAGATGTCATGAACACAGCTGCAGATCAAAAGAATGGGATGTTTGAAAGATCATTTAGTGTAGGTTGAAGTTTCTCATCATGTGAGTGTGTATTAGACTAAATGGTCCTTGAGAGATCAGAAGGTTTTGAGAGCACAAATCATACTAACCTCCAGTGGTGTAAAGTACTTAAGTAAAAATACTTGAAAGTACTACTTAAGTAGTTTTTTGGGGTGTGTGTACTTTACTATTTATATTTTAGCAATTTTATTTACTTTTGATACTTAAGTATATTTAAAACCAAATAATTTTAGACTTTTACTGGGTGACTTTCACTTTTACTTGAGTAATTTTCTACTACGGTATCTTTACTTTTACTCAAGTATTACAATTATGTACTTTTCCCACCACGACAAACCTCAGTAGCCCATCACAGACTGTTTATCAAAACAGACAAATGAGCAGATCCTGGACTCCTCACAACTCATACAAGTGACATTTTAGACCTGAAATATGAACACTAGGACACGTAATAATTATTTGTAGATCATGTCAGTCTCTCACTAAAATCACTGGGTTGTAGATTCAGCCTGTGGAAGTTCTCTCTAATACCACTGTGTTGTAGATTCAGCCTGTGGAAGTTCTCTCTAATACCACTGTGTTGTAGATTCAGCCTGTGGAAGTTCTCTCTAATACCACTGTGTTGCAGATTCAGCCTGTGGAAGTTCTCTCTATTACCACTGTGTTGTAGATTCAGCCTGTGGAAGTTCTCTCTAATACCACTGTGTTGCAGATTCAGCCTGTGGAAGTTCTCTCTATTACCACTGTGTTGTAGATTCAGCCTGTGGAAGTTCTCTCTAATACCACTGTGTTGCAGATTCAGCCTGTGGAAGTTCTCTCTAATACCACTGTGTTGTAGATTCAGCCTGTGGAAGTCGGGCCAGGCGGCGATGGATGCTCCTCTACACCCTGATGAAGAACCCACGACTGATCCTCCTGAGGAAGAACAGGACCTCCTCCAGTCCCACTGACCACCAGGACACTGTGGTCCAAGCCTGGCTGCTGGCCTCTCAGACCGAACAGATGGGACAGGCACCAGAGACGACAGCCACAGCAGTTACATCAGATCAGATGACGGCCAATGGGCAGGCATTAACTGACTGATTCTGCTCATGGCTTATACATGCGCAGCCTGAAATAGTGTAGGACAATAATGTGACATAACATTTAGTAGGCCTACACACATTTCGAGGACACCTTTTTGGCTCATGGGTGCTACATTTGATACTACAGGCCAAGCTCTTACAATGCATTGTTTTGTATGTGATGAATCATGGGAAATGGGGATAACAACTGAAATGTGTCTTCTGCATTTAACCCAACCCCTCTGAATCAGAGAGGTGCCGGGGGCTGGCTTAATTGACATCTACATCTTTGGCACCCAGGGAACAGTGGGTTAACTGCCTTGCTTAGGGGCAGAACAACAGATTCTTACCTTGTCAGCTCTGGGATTCTATCCAGCAAACTTTCGGTTACTGGGCCAATGTTCTAACCATTAGGCTAATATGATTAATGCATTATACATTCGGAAATACCTACATAATTACTCCTACTGGGAAAAATGATAGGACAAATTGGACATAGTTATGCTTTTTACCTCATAACGGTCCATTTGTTTTTACTAGGCCACGCAGCCACAGGAAGTAGAGGTGCTGAGGGTGTTGCAGCACTCTCTGAAAAATCTGAATAAAAAATATACAGTACCAGTCAAAAGTTTGGACACACCTACTCATTCAAGGGTTTTTCGTAATGTTTTACTATTTTCTACATTGTAGAATAATAGTGAAGACATCAAAACTATGAAATAACACATGGAATCATGTAGTAATCAAAAAAGTCTTAATTAAACAAATCAAAATATATTTATATTTGAGATTCTTCAAAATAGCCACCCTTTGCCTTGATGACAGCTTTGCACACTCTTGGCATTCGCTCAAACCAGCTTCATGAGGTAGTCACCTGGAATGCGTTACAATTAACAGGTGTGCTGTGTTAAAAGTTCATTTGTGGAATTTCATTCCTTAATGCGTTTGAGCCAATCAGTTGTGTTGTGGCAAGGTAGGGTTGGTACACAGAAGATAACCCTATTTGGTAAAAGTCCAAAACCATATTATGGCAAGAACAGCTCAAATATGCAATGAGAAATGACAGTTCATCATTACTTCAGGACATGACGGTCAGTCAATGTGGAACATTTCAAGAACAAGTTTCATCAAGTGCAGTCGCAAAAACCATCAAGCGCTATAATGAAACTGCCACTCATGAGGACCGCCACAGAAATGGAAGGCCCAGAATTACTTCTGCTGCAGAGGATAAGTTCATTGGAGTTACTAGCCTCAGAAATTGCAGCCAAAATAAATGCTTGACAGAGATCAAGTAACAGACACATCTCAACATCAACTGTTCAGAGGAGACAGCCTCTGGTCAAATTGCTGCAATAATAAGAAGAGACTTGATTGGGCCAGAAACACGAGCAATAGACATTAGACCGATGGAAATCTGTTCTTTGGTCTGATGAGTCCAGATTTGAGATTTTTGGTTCCAAAAGCTGTGTCTTTGTGAGATGCAGAGTAGGTGAACGGATGATCGATGCATGTGTGGTTTCCACTGTGAAGCATGGAGGAGGTGTGATGGTGCTTTGCTGGTGACACTGTCTGTGATTTATTTAGAATTCAAGGCACACCTACCAGCATGGCTACCACAGTATTCTGCAGCAATATGCCATCCCATCTTGTTTGCGCATTGTGGGACTATCATTTGTTTTTCAGCAGGACAATGACCCAAAACACCTCCAGGCTGTGTAAGGGGTATTTGACCAAGGAGGAGAGTGATGGAGTGGCCTCCACAATCACCCGACCTCAACCCAATTGAGATGGTTTGGGATGAGTTAGACCGCAGAGTGAAGGAGAAGCAGACAACAAGTGCTCAGCATATGTGGGAACTCCTTCAAGACTGTTGGAAAAGCATTCCAGGTGAAGCTGGTTGAGAGAATGCTACGAGTGTGCAAAGCTGTCATCAAGGCAAAGGGTGGCTTCCTTCAAGAATCTCAAATATAAAATATATTTTTATTTGTTTAAAAAAAATTTAGTTTGTAAATTATTCCATATGTGTTACTTCATAGTTTGGATGTCTTAACTATTATTCTACAATGTAGAACATAGTAAAAATAAAGAAAACCCCTTGAATGAGGAGGTGTATCCAAACTTTTCACTGGTACTGCATACACATTTTAAAAAGGTATTTTGGGCCTTTACTAGTATTAGCAGACTAATATAGATGTCTGTAGCTCAAGCAACAAAAAAAATGTTTCAGCACCTCTGCTTTGGCAAAAAAGCTAGTTGTATAATTATGAACAGTATCTTGCAGGATTCAATAGTCATTCTAATGGGATACAGAAAGAACAAAACCATGTCCTCACATTAAAGGTGCAAAATTATGGGCAAAGACACAAAACATCCACATCAAATTAAATATTTTTATTGATCAAATGACATGGAAAACAACCCCTTTTTATGCAGTATTAATTTACCATCCTTAAAAACCACTTAAGGTAAATGTACATTGCTGTATTGTACATAGGCTGGTCATGCAAAGTAGCGCAACGATCTAATGCACTGCATCTCAATGCTTGAGGCGTCATTACAGACACCTTGGTTCGATTCCAGGCTGTATCACAACCGGCTGTGATTGGGAGTAGAGCAGCGCACAATTTGGCCTGTGTAGGCTGTCATTGTAAATAAGAATTTGTTCTTAATAACTGACTTTCCTAGTTAAATAAACATTACATTTAAAAATATATATATGGATAATAATCATCTTGGTTTGTGCCTGTAGACTTTCCATCACCATGAAGAAAAACAAAGTCATTGAGTACGTTGAGACATCAAGTGGTTTGTGATAATGTGGCTCAGTTGGTAGAGCATGCCGCTGGGTTGTGGGTTTGAATCCCATGGGGAACCAGTATGACAATGTAAGTTGCTCTGGATAAGAGTGTCTTCGAAAAGGAATGAATAGACCATTTCAGTTTCCACATAGTTAAAAATGTGGACCTTTACCTAACAGACAGGGGTTGCTGGGCGCTGGGCCTTTACTAGTCATGTATTAGCAGAGTGATATAGAAGTCTTCAGCACATGCAAAAACAAAAACAAATCTGCACCCCCAAACTACTTCCAGCAGTATTCCACGCGTACTGTATATCGGTTGCATCAATGATTGTAATTGAGTATCTTTGACTTGAAAATAAATAATTACATTTGTGTAAATGTCTTACAATAAAATAAATCACATATTTACTAAAAGCTGCCGCGATTCCCGATAATTATTACATTTGACCATCTGAACTTGAGGGCACGTGGGCGCCTCGCGCGCGAACGTTCACTTGAGAACAGTTCTGGGGAGACAGTGACTCAGCAAAGTTTGTTCATTGATTGAAGTTAATAACAGTCCCAGGTAATCAGTATGGCTAACCAGCCAATATGAAATACAACGTATTATACGTCCTTGGACTGTTAATAATAGCCATGTAGCTAACGTTAGTTTGAAGCCTGGGTACTTTCGTTACAATAACTTCTAGTTAACGTTAGCAGACGTTGGCTAGCTAGCTGTCATGTTTTCGCCAACAACGTTAAGGCTGTATAGCATATTCGTAGACAGTATTATAGTGTAAGGACTGACATTGGATGTTTATAGGAAAAGTTACTTTGAAAAACATGTTTGACCGCCCAAAGATCGGCGGCCTCCCATGACAAGTGCCACACTAACGTTATTCATCCAGTTCAACCTACAATCAAAGCAAACTTTTGTAACCTTTCTAAACATCTCTGCTGCAATCGCTACTTTTGTTTAGTTGGCTAACAACAAACACTGGGAAGCTGTAGCCTAAGTGGGCAACCGTATAGCTAGCTAGTTATTGAATTGGTTATTTCTAGGCAACGGTAACTTAGCTACATATCCGCAGCTCAAGTATTTAAGTTGGCTAGCACATGTCTCAGTAGTTGAAGACTTGGTAAGTGTGTATAATTGTGTGTTTGGTGACTGTAGAACACAACTGTCTTGACTATCTAGCGCAATGATTGGGCATTCATTCTAGTCATAATTTAAGTTGGCTCCATTTGTTTATTTGTATTTAAGAAGGAACAAAATGGCGCTGCAATACAAAGTAGTTAACGGGACTAATTTTGTGTTGACACTGAAAGCGGCCTTCATTATGTTCCTTACCAGGTGTCAGGATGTCTGACGATCTGATGAAGAAGATGCTCCGGGCTGTCCTCCAGGCCAATAAGAACGGGGTGTCCATCACGCGGCTGCAGGGGGAATACAGGTCGCTGACGGGGGAGTTCATCCCTGACCGAAAGCTGGGTTACCCTTCACTGGAGTGCTTCCTCCGCAGTATCCCCTCCGTGGTCAGGATGGAGAATCGCATGGGGGAGGTAAGGGCTACCTCCCAATAAACGGGGGGGATGGTAGCCTAGTGATAAAAAGCACTGGGCCAGTAACCGAAAGGTCGCTGGTTTGAATCCCGAGCCGACTAGGTGTGAAATCTGCCTGTGCCCCGCAGGAGCAAGCAGCATATCCCTTACACCAGCCGGTTCCTTTTCTATTGGCCACTTTCCTTTTAAATCTATGAAGGGAAGTGAAGACGTGCACATTTCAGGAGGAAGGACATTCTTGGAGTTTGAGGAGAGTTGAGCTAGTCAGATTTAGGTTTTAAGCCAATATGTGTCACTTTGTATGAGCTTGTACTCTCCATATTTCTCCTGTAGATAATGTGCTTCGCTGCAGTCTGTCAAGAAACGGCCCACATCGCTCAGCTGGTCGCCCGTCAGAAGTCCAGCAAGAGGGCACCTGGCAGATCCCAGATGCTGAACTGTCGGATGAGGTCGAAATTGGCTTCAAATTTTGTGTTCTATGGTAGGTCTCGTCTGTCCTTGTCTCCGTCATCTGAGAATGGCTCTTTTCTGAATGTCTTTCCTTGATGGCCCAGTTTACTATTCCTTTGAGAACTTGAATTTCAACAAAAAGCTAAGTATAAGGGCCTTTCAGACAAAAAATGATATTCCTCTCACTCCTGATTCTTTGCACATGTGAATAAAATCAGTGAGTGAAAAAGTGAAGCAGGATGCTATCATCACTAACATCTACCCCTTCCATCTCTCCCCTCGTCTCCAGAGAAGCCTCGGACGTCCCTGCGTCAGCCCGACCGTGCTCCAGTGCGCTCTGGCTGGAGCCAGCCGTACTCCTCCATGGGACCCTCACGGCCGCGGAGCTACAACATCTGTGGAGGCTTCAGTGCTGGGGGAGACATCAGGAAGATGTACAGCCAGCATGACGAGCGGGCCAACCCCCCTGCTCCGGCACCGCAGAGTCAGAACAGGGAGCCCATCACTCAGGTGAAACCGAGTGAGAGGTGAGTGGAAGGAACACATGCTTTAGTATGAGAGGTGTGGAGGGCATTAACACACACCAATGTGTAAGGTGTAGGTGGTTTGTGATGTTATACCGTATTCAATGTAATTTTATTTAATGTTATTGACAAATGTCTTCTCTGCATTCAAATAATACCACCAGATGTTACTATCCCTCTATCTTTCTTCAGACCAGTCAAGAAATGTACCTTTTCTTCTAGACTGGTGAAACAAGTCAACCATCAGATTTCGAATACCACCCAAAAAGCTCCTGGTAAGTCTCAAGTGGGACCCATCTTTCTCCAGTTGGAGATTTGGCTAATTGCATGACAGCAGATTCATAGTGGAGATTTTGTCTGAAATCCCAGACTAAGAATATTTCTCCTAGGAAGTGTATGCTATGTCTCCCCCTGGAGGGCATCTGGTTAGTGTCCTCTGAACACTTTAGTGGTGGTAGTGTTACTGTACAAAACATTTTAAACCGTTTTAACCCTACTGAACATGACTGTGGCTGGTATACTATGTATTAATAACATGCCATCGTTTCATCCTATTTCCCAGCTCTCTCCAGTTTCCCAGCTCTCTCCATTACCATCAGTAACGTTCCTCGTCCGACGCCCAAAGCCCTTCAGCCGGGAGACTACAACCCCCAGGTTGTGCAGAATCGGATCTCTGAGGTGCTGAAGAAGTACTGCAGTGGTCTGTGGCTCTCCAAGCTGCCCTCTGTGTACCGGGACATGCACAAACAGGACCTACCTGGCCAAGCAGTCATAGACATGGAGAACTGGACACACATCTGCTTAGTAAGTATCTAGTGGAAAATCATATCTTTGTTTCCCTTCTATCAGCAACAAAATGAAATGTTTTGAGATTATAGAATAGTTACCACTTTCTTTCTCCTACCCACAGATTTACAGAACATTAGAAAGTCGCACTGTTTTACTGTAGTGTTTTATGTACTTTAAAAATGCACTTTGATGCATCGATTTGACACTTTGTGTTTCAGGTTGAGAAGCCTGTTAGTACCAATCGAGCAGATAGGCTGGTGTACCCCCCTCAGTCCAAACCCCCCAGCCTTGCTCTCTCACCAGTCAAACCCCCAACGGCTCCTTATACAGTAAAACCAGCCACGTCCCTCCTAGCCAAACCCATCACTACCGCTCCAGTCAAACCAGTCACTGCCAACCCAGTGAAACTGGCCCCTCTATTTTTCTCACCGAGGAACCCCTCCTTGAACCAGAGTCAGACCTTGCCCACTCCACCGGCCCCCTCGTGGAAGCACTCCCTGACCCATACCTCCACCTCTCCAACTGCCCCCTCTACCTTGTGGAATCCCTCTCCTTCCCACCTACTCCCTATGCCCACCTGTAATTTGTGGAGACCCTCCCCTACTTCCACCTCGCCCTCATGGAAGTCAACAACTACCCCCACCTCCCCTACTCCCCCCTCCCTCATCCCCACCTCCCCTACTCCTCCCTTCCTCACCTCCCCCACACGGATGGCCTCCCCTACCCCCACCACCCCAATCCCCCTCTCCCCTACAGCGGTGAGCATCCCTAAGGAGGCGCGCCTTAGACTGAAGGAGCTGCTGTCTAAATACAGCCACGGCCTGTGGGCCCACGCCCTCCCCAAGCTCTACCAGGAGACCTTCAAGGTTCCCTTCCCAGAGGACATCTTGTCCAACCTGTCTCTCTTACTAGACATCTGCACCGTGGAGTACCCCATGGCCGACAACAAGATGAAGGCCATCCTCTACGGCCCCACCACCGAGTACAAGGCCAAGGTAGGGCTGCCTGTTCCACTCCAGAAATGTTATTTAATTTATTCATCATTTATTCAGGAGATCATATATCGGAGTCATTTCAGATTCCTCGAGTCGGGAATCGACTCTTGAAATTGATTCCCTCCCAAATAACATGAGCCGGGTCCAGTAGAAGAAACTGGTAGAGAACACATTGGCACAACTGTATTAAGGTGTGTTGTTTGGACATGCAGGTGAGCAGCACCCCGTCTTCTCCGTCGGGTTATAAGCTCAACAGCACCCCCATGGTTCCTCCTCTGCTGCTCCCCAAGGAGGAGTTCCCCTCAGTGCTGGTGGTGGAGGCAAGAAGCACCGACCAGGTCATCCTCAGGTAGCTTATTTCTTTGGTCATTTTACTATTTATTTTGAGAAATTTCTGGTGAAATTTAAGGGGATTTAAAAAAAATTTTTTGTCTTCGACACCGCAATTTCGAGGGCATTTTGTTAACTTTTCAGGGCATTTTGCAGCCAAAAGCCTCTAATTTCCTGTTTAGAAGATTCCCTCCCCTGCAATATTTCCTGTTGCTTCTGGAAATCCTCCAACCTGGATTTCAGAAAAACCTGAACACTTTCGGAAAATGATGGGAATTTTCCTCTTCTTACTCAGGTATATAGGCGAGGGCTACTCTCAGGCCCTGGAGACAATGGAGGAATCCATGAGTACCGTTTACAGCCAGCTCAGCGCTCAGAGGCTCCTCCCCTTCCCCTCAGCTGGCGAACTGGCGGCCGTCAAAGTGGAGGGGGGCGAGGAGGTCGTCAGGGCCCAAGTCTGTGAGGTCATGACCGACAAAGTCACGGTAAGGATAGTCTTGGAGAGGCAAGCTCAATGAGAATCTCCATTGAAAGTTATGTTTAGTCCAGGACTAGGCTTAACCGGTATCTAGGAAATCTCCCCTATAGGTTTGTGAAGCGCTGCAGGGAACTGAGCCAAAAACACGATTAGGGGGTGAAAAGTTGAACAAACATTGGCCTAGTGGTTAGAGCGTTGGACTAGTAACCGAAAGGTTGCAAGATCAAATCCCCGAGCTGACAAGGTACAAATCTGATGTTCTGCCCCTGAACAAGGCAGTTAACCCACTTGTTCTTCACTGACTTTCCTAGTTAAATAAAGGTAAAATAATAAATTAAAAGGCAGTAGAAAGAGAAGTGTGTGGTAATGGGTTAGAAGGGCCTCATGAGGATACTTTTCTGCCAACTCTTTAGTTGGATTTTAACCTCTAGGGTATGTGGGATGCTAGCGTCCCACCTGGACAACATCCAGTGATATTGCAGATCGCCAAATTCAAATACAGAAATACTCATTATAAAAATTCAGAAAAGATAGGTTTAAAGATTAACTTCTTGTGAATCCAACCACTGTGTCAGATTTCAAAAATGCTTTACGGCGAAAGCATACCTTACAATTATTTGAGAACATAGCCTAGCAGACAAATCATTACAAACAGTAACCAACCAAGTAGAAGTTACACAAGTCAGAAAGAGAAAATTAATCACTTACCTTTGATGATCTTCATATGTTTGCACTCAGAAGACATTCATTTATTCAATAAATTTTCCTTTTGTTCGATAGTCTCTCTTTATATCCGAAAACCTCAGTTTTGCTCGCGCTTTCTTCAGTAATCCACAGGCTCAAACGCAGTCACAACAAGCAGACAAAAAAATCTAAATTGTATCCGTAAAGTTCATAGAAACATGTCAAACGATGTTTATATTCAATCCTCAGGTTGTTTTTAGCCTAAATAATCGATAATATTTCAACCAGACAATAACGTCGTCAATATAAAAGGTAAACAAGAAAGGCACTCTCTCGGTCGCGCGCATGAAAAAGCTCTGTGACACGACACTCATTCAGACTGTTCTTACTCCCTCATTTTTCAGAATACAAGCCTGAAACAATTTCTAAAGACTGTTGACATCTAGTGGAAGGCATAGGAACTGCAATTTGAGTCCTAAGTCAATGGATACTGTAATGGCATTTAATAGAAAACTACAACAACAACAAAAAATCCTACTTCCTGAATGGATTTCTCAGGTTTTTGCCTGCCAAATCAGTTCTGTTATACTCACATACATTATTTTAACAGTTTTGGAAACTTGAGTGTTTTCTATCCAAATATACTAATTATATGCATATCCTATCTTCTGGGCCCGAGTAGAAGGAAGTTTAATTTGGGCATGCTTTTCATCCAAAATTCCAAATGCTGCCCCCTACCCTAGAGAAGTTAAAGTATAGTGTGAAAAATAATAATCATGGGAAGCAGGAAATAATGAGGACGTTTTATTGGCCCTTCCTATGCTAGACTTAGTTACAGGTGTCCAGTCCACATCACCTACATGGCCCTGTGTTTAACCAGATTTGTCGCCCCTCAGGTGTTTTAAGTGGACAACTTAAACATCCTGTTTTCTCAGTAACCAGCCGTGCAGGTGTACTACTAGAAGACTGTACCTTGAATGTTTTCAATCCACAGAAAGTTCAAGGCCCTGTTTATAACCAAACTGTTGTTGTTGCTCTACAGGTGTACTACGTGGACCATGGCTTCTCTGAGGTCCTCAGTAGAACCAAACTACTGGAGCTGCAGAAAGACTTCCTCAAGCTGCCCTTCCAGGCGACTACTTGTACACTAGCTGGTAACCAAGTTCAACTCCCATTTCCCCCGTCTCTTCTGAGCATCGCAACTACAGTGTGTCCATGAAAATAATTAGTTTGTGTGATGGAGAATACAAGCAGTTAGCTAAATGTAATGTTTATTTACACGTCACTACAGTTAGTGGTATTCCACGTTCTGGTGTGTTTAATCCGCTTTCTTTGTCCTTTAGGGATCCTCTCAAATCTAAGTACCTCAGGGTTGTAATATGGGGCAAGAGGTTCATTTTAATCGCTCTCGCTCTTTTTCCATCTCTTTCTCTCCCATATTTCTCGCTCTCTTTTCTCTCTCTCCCTCACGCTGCTGTCACCATCTTTCTCCCTCTCTGCGTCTCCCTCTCTGCGTCTCCCTCTCTGCGTCTCCCTCTCTGCGTCTCCCTCTCTGCGTCTCCCTCTCTGCGTGTAGGTCTGGAGCAGTTCAGCTCGGAGCTCTCTGTGCTGCAGACCCTGGAGTCCCTGGCCGTAGGTAAGATCCTCCTTGTGGAGCTGCTGCAGCACGACGCTGACCCGCCCCAAGTGGTGCTCTACGACACGTCGCACGATGATGAGGTCAACATCAACGTTGTCTGCCTCAAGGCTCTGCAGGACAAGGCCATGGAGAACCCTTTACAGGTTGTTATAGGTTTTCTAGAGTATCCATTTTTCCTTTAAATGCACATTTGATCAATTTGTATCGAAAGGACGTGGAGACAGCATGCTGAGAGCAGCACAGGGCCAGCCTTGGACTGGAGCACATTTCCAGGTTAATGGCCTTGTTCTATGGCACATCGGCAGTAGGTAGCACATGCAATATTGTGTTCTGTCCTTCATCCATCTGAAATGCATGCGTTCCCATCCTGTTTTCTCTTACCGTGTTAAGTAATCCGATCCAACAGTTCCCAGACGTGCTCAATGGGATTGAGATCCGGGCTATTCGCTGGCCATGGCAGAACACTGACATTCCTGTCTTGCAAGAAATCACATACAGAACGAGCAGTATGGCTAGTGGCATTGTCATGCTGGAGGGTCATGTTAGGATGAGCCTGCAGGAAGGGTACCACATGAGGGAGGAGGATGTCTTCCCTGTAACGCACAGCATTGAGATTGCCTGCAATGACAACAAGCTCAGTCCGATGACGCTATGACACACCGCCCCAGACCATGACGGACCCTCCACCTCCAAATCGATCCTGCTCCAGAGTACAGGCCTCGGTGTAATGCTCATTCCTTTGACGATAAACGCGAATCCGACCATCACCCCTCGTGAGACAAAACCGCAACTCGTCAGAGAAGAGCACTTTTTGCCAGTCCTGTCTGGTCCAGCGACGGTGGGTTTGTGCCCATAGGTGACGTTGCCGGTGAGGTCCTGCCTTACAACAGGCCTACAAGCCCTCAGTCCAGCCTCTCCCAGCCTATTGCGGACAGTCTGAGCACTGATGGAGGGATTGTGCGTTCCTGGTGTAACTCGGGCAGTTGTTTTCGCCACCCTGTACCTGTCCTGCAGGTGTGATGTTCGAATGTACCGATCCTGTGCAGGTGTTGATACACTTGCATAAGGCACGTTCACGCAGATGAGCAGGGACCTTGGGCTTCTTTCTTTTGGTGTTTTTTCAGAGTCAGTAGAAAGGCCTCTTTAGTGTCCTAAGTTTTCATAACTGTGACATTAATTGCCGTCTGTAAACTGTTGGTGTCTTAATGACTGTTCCACAGGTGCATGTTCATTAATTGTTTATGGTTCATTGAACAAGCATGGGAAACAGTTTTTAAACAGTTTACAATGAAGATCTGTGAAGTTTTATGAATTATCTTTGAAAGACAAGGTCCTGAAAAAGGGACGTTTCTTTTTTTTGCTGAGTTTATATGAATGTGTCTGGTTTCTCCTCCAGGTCAACAGTACCTATATGAATGTGTCTGTGACCAACGTGTGTTCTGACGGAACCATCTTCTGCCAGTTGCCCTCCCGAGGTCGGGTCAAGCTCAATGAGATCCTGGATAAGATCGAGGCCTTCTTCATAACCCAGGTACACGAAGACAGTTGGGATAGTTACACCATTCTGTTTTCTTTTTTTGGGGGGGGGAATTGCTGTTACACACAGCCTAATAATGTTATGGGATTTACAATATGTTGTTGATCGTCTCTTTGCCAGGTGACGTCAGAGTCTTTGGTGTCCACTCCGTTCTGTGGGAAGTGCTGCCTGGCCCGGTACAAAGGAAGGTGGTCCAGAGTAGAGGTAGGAGACTAGAGAATAAACTACATGGGGGAAGACTTGGGGACATGGAAGGAACACTTATCCCAAAGGGATGTTCTCTGACATATATTTTCACCCCATAAATAAATTAGTGAAATCTAATGCGTTACAAACCAATTCTCTGCTCTGTTATATTTTGCGCTGTGCTTGCTTTAACCAAACAGTATGTCTGTATCCCTGTCAGATCACCAACCTCCATGGTAGCAGAGTGCTAGATATCAAATTTGTGGACCTGGGAGTCCCGGCCTCTGTAGAGGTCATAGAGCTGAGAGAGATCCCTCCTTCGTTCCTGCACGAGCTCATGGTCATCCCACCACAGGTTGGACGGAAAGACCCCTGGCTTAATTGATGATTGATCCCTTGTGTTCTCTCCTGTTGTCTGATGTACAGTTTGCGATAGGTTATCTGTACACCATGCGTTCCTTTACATTGTCGCAAGTAAATGTCCCTATGGGATATTAAAGTATACTACTTTCTTCCTAGGCGATCAAGTGTTGTCTGGTAGAGCTGGAGGTGGGGGTCTGGACTCCTGAGGCTGTTCTCTGGCTTAGAGGTGCTGTACTCAACTCTATGGACTGTAGCATGAAGGTACGTCAATCATATACACACAGATCCAATTAAAGTATATATGAGGCTGTTCTCTGGCTTAGAGGTGCTGTACTCAACTCTATGGACTGTAGCGTGAAGGTACGTCAATCATATACACACAGATCCAATTAAAGTATATATGAGGCTGTTCTCTGGCTTAGAGGTGCTGTACTCAACTCTATGGACTGTAGCGTGAAGGTACGTCAATCACACACACAGATCCAATTAAAGTATATATGAGGCTGTTCTCTGGCTTAGAGGTGCTGTACTCAACTCTATGGACTGTAGCGTGAAGGTACGTCAATCATATACACACAGATCCAATTAAAGTATTCAGATCCCTTGACTTTGTCCACATTTTGTTACATTACAGCCTTATTCAAAAATTGATGAAATTGTTTTTTTCCCTCATCAATCTACACACACTATCCCATAATGATAAAGTGAAAACAGTTTGTTTTTTTGTGTGCAAATTGATAAAAAATACTTACCTTATTTACATAAGTATTCAGACCCTTTGCTATAAGACTTGAAATTGAGTTCAGGTGCATCCTGTTTCCATTGATCATCCTTGACATGTTTCTACAACTTGATTGGAGTTCACCTGTGGTAAATTCAATTGATTGGACATGATTTATAAAGGCACACACCTGTCTATATAAGGTCCCACAGTTGACCGTGCATAACAACAGTAACGAAGCATGAGGTCGAAGGAATTGTCCATAGCGCTCCGAGACGGGATTGTGCCGAGGCATTGAAGGTCCCCAAGAACACAGTGGCCTCCATCATCCTTAAATGGAAGAAGTTTGGAACCACCAAGACTCTTCCTAGATCTGTCCGCCCAGCCAAACTGAGCAATTGGGGGAGAAGGGCCTTGGTCAGGGAGGTGACCAAGAATCCGATGATCACTCTGACAGAGCTCTAGAGTTTCTCTGTGGAGATTGGAGAACCTTCCAGAAGGACAACCATCTCTGCAGTACTCCATCAATCAGGCCTTTATCGTAAAGTGGCCAGACAGAAGCCACTCTTCTATTCTATTTCTAAAAACCTGTTTTTGATTTGTCATTATGGGGTATTGTGTGTAGATTGAGGGAAAAACCGTTACTATTTAATCCATTTTAGAATAAGGCTGTAATGTAACAAAATGTGGAGAAAGTGAAGCGGTCTGAATACTTCCCGAGTGCTCTGTATCAACCGTTTTTGTACTGCAGGTGTGGTAACAGCTAACTGAACAGAATGTTCAGAATGTATTTTGGGAGGAAACTGCAGTCGGCACATTTTTAGACAGAACTATTGAATTTGCTTGCCTCGAGCAGCAATATATAATGCTTGAAAAAAGTGATGCATAGACAGACGAGTTGATTAGACATTAGAAGCAGGTGTGATCCACAGCTGGCGCAATGGAAGAATTGGGCCACAGAGTTGTCCTCATTAGCATAGCTTTCATCAGCTTTCAGAAGCCACAAACTGAAAGTAGGCACACTGGAATGTCGAACTTGTGAATCATAAAAAAAAATTTTTTACGTGAAAGCCTCTAACTTGGACTGATTTTTAACCCTCTCTTCACCTATATATAAAAGCAGTTTGTAAAGGAAAAAGCTTCATAAAATGAAGGATTGATTTTCCTTCTGTACTGTTAGATCTTCAAGCTTTCTAACTCTCCTTTGCACTGTAGCTCTCCAAGCTGAACTTTAGAATGGAATGTTATTGATTCTCCTATGTCATGTCCATGTCCAAGCAATTTTCAACCCTCTCCTTTTCTATAGATCTCGAGGCTGGACGAGGACAAGCTGGTGCACATCTACCTGTTTACCTCTAAGGGCTCCCAGGATGTCACCAACAGTGTTAATCACCAGATGGCCACCTCTGACCTATGGAAGCAACCCGGACCCCAGAAGGACGGCCTCCCTACCCTCAGTTTCCTCGACAGCGTGGTCGCCAACATGGTGGATCAGCTTACCCTCGACAGCCCAGCCTGCAGCCCTATCCCTGTCTCCACCAACACCCCCAGCCCTCTGGATGGTGCCGGGGACATGTCAAACCCCACTTTGGTCACCTCCGGTTGGGGAGAGAAGCAGCTGGTGCTGCCCCCTCTCTTGGAGCTTCCCCAGGCGGGCCAGAACATGGACGTCTACGTGTCTGTGGCCTGTCACCCGGGACACTTTGTGCTGCAGCCATGGCAGGTAACCAGTTCAAGAGAGCTGTCAAGGGCTGGTACATCCCAAATGGCACCCTATTCCCTACATGGTGCACTACATTTGCACAAAAGTAGCACACTATGTAAGGAAAAGGGTGCCATTTGTGCCAAGTGTAATACATCAAAATAAAGCTTAACTTCTTGTTAATCCAGCCGCTTTACAGCGAAAGCACACCATGCGATTATCTGAGGACAGCGCCCCGCATACAAAAAGCATGAAAAACATATTTCAACCACGCAGGTGCGCCACCAAAGTCAGAAATAGCCATATAATAAATGCCTTACCTTTGATCTTCTTCTGTTGGCACTCCAAAAGGTCCCAGTTATATCACAAATGGTCCTTTTGTTCGATAATGTCCTTCATATCCGTAAAAACTCAGTTTAGCTGGCGTGCTTCAGTCAATAATCCACCCAGTTTCCCTCCATCAAAATGCATACAAAATGAATCCCAAACATTACTAATAAACTTCTACAAACAACGTTTATAATCGAACCTTAGGTACACTAATACGTAAATAAACAATCAAATTTAAGACGGAGAATCGTTATTGTATTTACCGGAGAAAAATACCAAAGAACGCATTCTCTTCCACGCGCTTAGAAACACTACAGCCAAAATGGGAGCCACCTAGAAAAACTACAGTTTCTGGCTCATTTTTCCAAAAGTCAGCATGAAACTCTTTCTTAAGACTGACATCTATTGGAAGCCCTAGGAACTGCAATCTGGGAGGATTTCGCCTTATAATAAAAGTGATAGCCATTGAAAAAAGTGGTAGGCTGATTTATTTTAAACGTTTTTTTTTGGGGGTGGGGGGGTTTGTCCTCAGGGTTTCGCCTGCCATATCCGTTCTGTTATACTCAGACATAATTTTAACAGTTTTAGAAACGTTAGTGTTTTCTATCCAAATCTACCAATTATATGCATATCCTAGCTTCTGGGCCTGAGTAACAGGCAGTTTACTTTGGACACGCTTTTCATCCGGACGTGAAAATACTGCCCCCTACACGAGAGGTTAATGGGGTAGCTTAGTCTTTAGACTAAGATTTTGTTTGGTCTTGGAGATCGTGTGTTGGTATATTTTAGTCTGTATTGTTGAACTCGCGTGACAGGGATTTCTCTGCCAATGAAATCCTTGGGAGGGCAGCCCGAAGTCCAAACTGTAAAAAAAAGTATTGCTTTCAGTGTGAACTAAGACGACTAAAACCACAAAGTATGTAGAAAAGATAATGGTGCTATATCTTTTTGGGGGATATAATCTTTGAGTACTGACAATCCCCTAAATAAAAGCTAGACATGGAGAATTGAAAGTTAAAACAACAATGAATATAGCAGTATATATTTTATTTTGTTTGTCCAAATGAACACCATATTAGCCATTAAAAAAAAAGTAGAATTACAGGTAATTAGCTTTAAAACAGCAAAAATATATATTTTAGCTCAAGGCAGAATATGTATAATTGCATGAAATTTGCAGTGAACTGCAATATTTATCTCAGCTGCATGGAAAAATTTATAGAATTGCAGGAAATTTGCTTTAAAACTGCAAAAATGTCTCCACTCCATGGACAAATGTTAGAAAATGTCAGCCAGGTCGAACACGCCCCCCCTGCCACGCTCAACAAACACCTAAGCCACTTTTTTGATCCAGAAAAAACCTGCATGGCTGAGGCAACTATATACACTGAACAAAAATATATATGCAACATGTAAAGTGTTGGTCCCATGTTTCATGAGCTGAAATAAGATCCTAGAAATGTTGCATACGTAAAAAAAAAAAGCTTCTCTCAAATGTTGTGCACAAATTTGTTTACATCCCTGTTAGTGAGCGTTTCTCCTTTGCCATGATAATCCACCTGACAGAGGTGGCATATCGAGAAGCTGATTTAAACAGCATGATCATTACACAGATCCAACTTGTTCAGGGGGACAATGAAAGGCCGCTCTAAAAGGTGCAGTTAAAGGTGCAGAAGTGTCAAGTTGAGGGAGTGTGCAATTGGCACACTGACTGCAGGAATGTCTGTTACCAGAGAATTTAATTTTAGTTTCTCTACCATAAGCTGACTCAAATGTCGTTTTAGAGAATTTGGCAGTACGTCCACCCGGCCTCACAACCGCAGACCACGTGTATGGCATGGTGTGGGGGCGAGCGGTTTGCTGATAACGTTGTGAACAGAGTACCCCATGGTGGGGTTATAGTATGGGCAGGCAGAAGCTAAGGACAACGAACACAATTGCATTTTATCCATGGAAATTTGAATGCAAAAAATACTGTGATCCCTGAGATCCCCCTTTTTTTTTTTTTTTTAGGCATCTGTGACCAATCAATGCATATCTGTATTCCTAGTCATGCGAAATCCATAGATTAGTGCCTAATGAATTTATTTAAATTGACTGATTTTTCTCATATGAACTGTAACTCTTGCATGTTATGTTTTTAAATTTGTGTTCAGTATATTTGAAATGTGTCAAATCAAACTCAGGACCTGTACAAGCTGGTGGTGCTGATGGGAGAGATGGTCCTTTACTACAACCAGAGGGAGGAGACGCCGGGGCCCGGAGATGTACAGAAAGGAGAGGTCTACGCCGCCAAGGTGGACCATAAGTGAGTGGACAGATTAGGTTTCGGAGGCCTCCACAGTTTTGGTTTCATACCAATGTTGACTTTATCGTGTTTTTAGTCCTAGATGATTTATGGGTTTTGTGTTGTTTTCACATGGCTGAGGCAACTATATCAACTTCAAATGTGTCAAGTAAATGCATGAATGTTTCGTTCACCCTTTTCCCTCGTAGTTGACGCTGTTGGTCAAGGGTGTTCTCTCCAACCGCCTGGGGTCTGTATGACCTCTGACCTCTCCCTGTGCCCACAGTTGGCACCGTGTGCTGGTGAATAGGGTTCTGTCCAGCGGCCTGGTGTCTGTGTACGAGCTGGACTATGGTAAACACGAGCTGGTTAGCTGCACCCTGCTTCAGCCCCTCATTGAGTCATTCAGACAGCTGCCCTTCCAGGGAATCACCGCACAACTGGCTGGTGAGTACAGGAAAATGGGTAATACTCTGCATATAATGAATGTGTGTCGGACATGCAATTCTCTGTTGGAATAGTCTGACTGGTGACTTGTAGTTTATCAACAGTGTATTTCTATCATGTTGACCTCTAACCTCTGCTGCTATCTTGAACACTTCTTGCAAAAGACACAAACAAAAAAAAAGACAATCAGACAAACTTGGATAAATAAAGATTTAATAAAATCGAATAAACCCTCTTCCCTCTCCAGGCGTGGAGCAGTGTGTGTGGTCGGAGGCGGCGTCCATTGTGTTCCGGAACCACATAGAGAAGAAGCCCCTGGTGGCCCAGGTGGAGTGTGTGGTGGAGGCTGAGCTTCCCTGGGACAGGAAGGTGATTGATTTATTGAATTTATTTGAGAATGACAAAAATACATATAGCCAGTAGCAACACAAATTTCAAAAAGGATAGCACAGTCACTGGTTGTCTCTGAAATGGCACCCTATTCCTTACAAAAGCAAATTAATTTGCTTTTGACCAGGGTCTGTTTCAGACAACCATGGGCCCTGGTCAAAAGCAGTGCACTACATAGGGAATCGGGTGCCATTTTGGATGTAAACACTGACTTATTTCCGTTATGCTCCAAGATGATAGTGTACCTGGTGGACACTTCTCGGGAGGAGACAGACATCTGGGTCCACAACATCATGGCTGACTTTCCAGAGGAGCAGAGTACTGCCGCGTAGAACCGGACTGGACAGACAGACCACATAAGACTGTTGTTAAACTCTGCCAGAGTATATCACATATGCTGAAATGATGCACACCACTGGCTGTAGCATATAACTGTTGGTATCCCGTTCACTTATTCCAGAAGGTCACAAAGATCTGCCAGAGTGTCCCAGGTCATTGGGGAGCCTGAATTTATGCAGGAGCTCAGTCTATCAGCTTAGCACTGTGCGAAGCATAGAACTGTGATTTTTCTTATCGTATGGGGGGGGTGAATCTATTTTCTGTGTGTGTATATAGAGACAGCTATTAAACAACAGTACCCACCCCATTGATCTCCTTAGCAGGGTATGTCGTTCAAGTGTAATGTAAAAAAAGTGTCCTTTATTGTTCAGTTTCAATCTACTGTCAAATACTTTGCGTAGAAAGTTCTTTACTGATTTAGTTATTATTCATCGCCAACTTTTGGTTTTGCAGTTGATCTCTTTTAAGTTGTTTGTCCTAGCTTGTGATTTTTTTTGCCTTTTTACTTAAATTATTATTTTAGTTTAAATATATTTAAGTCAATTGTAAGTAATTTGTTGTTCAATACCTTGACTTTTGAAATGCGTGAAATTTATTTGACTTTGACACTTATTTTGCTTTTTGTGTGTGATATCCCACATTACTAACTTTACTTTTGAAGGAAGTGGCTCAAATGGATGAATGTAGACTTGGCTGAATAAATTGTTCATTAAAAAGCACAACTTTGTTATACATTGTAATATTCATTACCAATAACAGCTACTAAGCTGTTTATACCGTGAGTGGAATATGAAAGGAGAGTTGTGTTATGAATTTAGATAAATTAAAAAATATATACGAAATTGTATTCAAAGACGAAGGTTTTTATTCTTTACGATAAACGCACTATTGTTTTTGCTGCTGTTCTGATTCACAGGTAATGTCTACTACTGGTAACGTAAATGGCGCTTGTATCATTTGATGGCCATGTAGCGCACTTGCCTGGAGAACAAGTGTGTGACATCACTTGACTGGCAGCGCCGGGTGAGGAGGAGTAGCGGTCGGAGAGTTCACTTTGCCTTTGTGGGAGTGTTGTACTACATTACGCGAACCACTGAAGGACAAGTTGTAAGCAAAGTTAAGGATTTCAATTCAGCTGCCGTTGACAACATTCGAGGATATCCGTTGGGATATCAAACTTTTTTTTCCGCTTGGTTGCGCGGTACTTTACTTTCCTTGTATGAAGCGACTCTAGTGTGACTCGACTGGCCCTAAAAGAATCCATATCTGGTCAAAGTATTCAACTGTCACAAAGCGGGACCCGTTCGCTATAAATAGCCCGGATAAGCAGTGGAGGAGGTACGTGCATACGAAATAACTTCTTGTTCTAGCAGAAAAGTCCTTAAATACAACATTTAACGAATAATTTGCATATAAAGATCTTTTGCCATATCCCATGATTTAACCCAGACTGAAGCTTCAAAGTAACTGGTGTTCACTCGAAGTGTGGAAAAAACTAAAAAGTATTGTTTTACTTTGAAAGAACAATGTATTAATAATGCAAAGTTATGCGTTCTTCGCATTTTCACCCCTCATCGAATCTGCCTATGAATGACAGCTGTATAAATTCCCCACCTATCTTGTTAACCTAGGGCTTGTTAAAGAACAATCGAAGTGTACTTCATTTTAAAATAATACTAACGTATTGCAGGCCTACTACCCAATAACAAAAACCTTCGCATTATTTTGCTGCCTGGCCTGCTTTATATCAACTCCAGAAAAGGACAATTACAAGCGTTCTAAACATTAACTTATCTCCCAATTCCTCTTCTTTCTTTCCAAATATAGTATAACATTGTTTGCAGTGAACATAAGTATTATTGTATTCGATCAACTGGGAACTCTAAATAACATTGAAAAGATTGTCAATTCAGGCATTGTTCGATAGATTTAGGTTTTAGGCCTAGGTCAACAAGTGTAGAGCTCTTGAATGTCACTTGTATTAGCCAAATGTATTACAATTTGTGCTGTATGTGGTTGACTTACCTAGCTACCTTAAGATGAGTGCACTAAGTTGCTCTGGTTAAGAACCTCTGCTAAATTATTACATATACAGTTGAAGTCAGACGTTTACATACACCTTAGCCAAATACATTTAAACTCAGTTTTTCAAAATTCCTGACATTTAATCATCGTAAAAAATTCCCTGTTTTAGGTCAGTTAGTATCACCACTATATTTTAAGAATGTGAAATGTCAAAATAGTGATTTATTTCAGCTTTTATTTCTATCATCACATTCCCAGTGGGTCAGAAGTTTACATACACTCAATTAGTATTTGGTAGCATTGCCTTTAAATTGTTTAACTTGGGTCAAACGTTTCGGGTAGCGTTCCACAAGCTTCCCACAATAAGTTGGGTTAATTTTGGCCCATTCCTCCTGACAGAGCTGGTTTCTAGGCCTACTTGCTTGCACACGCTTTTTCAGTTCTGCCCACAAATATTCTATAGGATTGAGATCAGGGCTTTGTGATTGCCACTCCGATACCTTGACTTTTTTGCCACAACTTTGGAAGTATGCTTGGGATCATTGTCCATTTGGAAGACCCATTTGCGATCAAGCTTTAACTTCCTGACTGATGTCTTGAGATGTTGCTTCAATTTATCTACATAATTTCCCTTTCTCATGATGCCATCTATTTTGTGAAGTGCACCAGTACCTTCTGCAGCAAAGAACCCCCACAACATAATGCTGCCACCCCTGTGCTTCACGGTTGGTATGGTGTTCTTTGGCTTGCAAGTGTAACATTATAACTTTAGTCCGTCCCCTCGCCCTGTCCCGGGCGCGAACCAGGGACGCTCTGCACACGTCAACAGTAACCCTCGAAGCATCGTTACCCATCGCTCCACAAAAGCGGCAGCCCTTGCAGAGCAAGGGGAACAACTACTTCAAGGTCTCAGAGCGAGGGATGTCACCGATTGAAACGCTATTAGCGCGCACCACCGCTAACTAGCTAGCCATTTCACATCGGTTACACAAACCTTTCCCTTTTTCCTCCAAACATAACGATGGTCATTATGGCCAAACAGTTCTATTTTTGTTTCATCAGATCAGAGGACATTTCTCAAAAAAATACGATCTTTGTCCCCATGTGCAGTTGCAAACTGTAGTCTGGCTTTTTTATGGCGGTTTTGGAGAAGTGGCTTCTTCCTTGCTGAGCAGCCTTTCAGGTTATGTTGATATAGGACTCGTTTTACTGTGGATATAGAAACTTTTGTACCTGTTTCCACCAGCATCTTCACACGGTCCTTTGCCGTTGTTGTGGGATTGATTTGCACATTTCGCACCAAAGTACGTTCATCTATAGGACACAGAACACATCTCCTTCCTGAACAGTATGACTGCTGCATGGTCCATTGGTTTTTATACTTGTGTACTATTGTTTGTACAGATGAACGTGGTACCTTCAGCCATTTGGAAATTGCTCCCAAGGATGAACCAGACTTGTGGAGGTCTACAATTTTTTTTCTGAGGCTGATTTCTTTTGATTTTTCCATGATGTCAAGCAAAGAGGCACTGAGTTTGAAGGTAGGCCTTGAAATACATCCACAGGTACACCTCCAGATGCCTCAAAAGATGTCAATTAGCCTATCAGAAGCTACTAAAACCATGACATCGTTTTCAGGAATTTTCCAAGCTGTTTTAAGGCATAGTTAACTTAGTGTATGTAAACTTCTGACCCACTGGAATTGTGATACAGTGAATGATAAGTGAAATAATCTGTCTGTAAACAAATGTTGGAGTAATTACTTGTGTCATGCACAAAGTAGATGTCCTAACCGACTTGCCAAAACTATAGTTTGTTAACAAGAAATTTGTGGAGTGGTTGAAAATCGAGTTTTAATGACTCCAACCTAAGTGTATGTAAACTTACGACTTCAACTGTATATTAAATGTAGTACGATAACCATGAGCTAGGAAACTACAAGACACCATCATTGTGTTCATAATCATGCATTGTTACAGCAGAAACCAGGCCTCTCTATAAATATGTTCCTGTTTGCCAGCAGACTGGGAGTGACAGGGGAGCTGTTTTTATCAGCTGTTCCCCATCAGGGTTTAGGAGGCAGGCCAGGCTTCATTACTCCAATTCTGTTGCAAAGCGTTTTGTAACAGAAACCGTTTACTCCAAATGGAAAACGTTTTGCAACGAAAATGAGTTTCTATTGGACAAATTCAAGTAGGTCCTTCCCCGTTTTTGTCCTGTTTGCTTCTTAAACGGTTTCCGTTTTAAGACGTAATGAATACACCCTTGTTGAAAGAAAAGTACTGTAGGCCTATCTTCTTAAAGCAGTGGTTTCAAAATGTTTTTTTTTGCGGTCATGATACATGTCGTGATCCTCACCGAAAGTTAGTTGTTGTTTCTTGTTGTAAAGCCAAGTAGACTACTGTCGGAAGTTAAGTACAACGTTCTCAAATGTCTATTTTGACCCAAATGAAGATTGTAGCATTTTTTTTTACGTGACCAATCAAGCCTGTCCCAATTTGCTCCCTCCCCCTTGCTCCTAAACCTCTGATGTTTGCAGATCTGAATTGTCTCGGTAGGTATAGGGCCTAAGCAATGTGGTGGTGAAGCTTCCACTACAGTGCCTTGCGAAAGTATTCGGCCCCCTTGAACTTTGCATTGTTGCCAAAAAGTTCAATTTTGGTTTCATCTGACCAGAGCACCTTCTTCCATATGTTTGGTGTGTCTCCCAGGTGGCTTGTGGCAAACTTTAAACAACACTTTTTATGGATATCTTTAAGAAATGGCTTTCTTCTTGCCACTCTTCCGTAAAGGCCAGATTTGTGCAATATACGACTGATTGTTGTCCTATGGACAGAGTCTCCCACCTCAGCTGTAGATCTCTGCAGTTCATCCAGAGTGATCATGGGCCTCTTGGCTGCATCTCTGATCAGTCTTCTCCTTGTATGAGCTGAAAGTTTAGAGGGACGGCCAGGTCTTGGTAGATTTGCAGTGGTCTGATACTCCTTCCATTTCAATATTATCGCTTGCACAGTGCTCCTTGGGATGTTTAAAGCTTGGGAAATCTTTTTGTATCCAAATCCGGCTTTAAACTTCTTCACAACAGTATCTCGGACCTGCCTGGTGTGTTCCTTGTTCTTCATGATGCTCTCTGCGCTTTTAACTGACCTCTGAGACTATCACAGTGCAGGTGCATTTATACGGAGACTTGATTACACAGAGGTGGATTGTATTTATCATCATTAGTCATTTAGGTCAACATTGGATCATTCAGAGATCCTCACTGAACTTCTGGAGAGAGTTTGCTGCACTGAAAGTAAAGGGGCTGAATAATTTTGCACGCCCAATTTTTCAGTTTTTAATTTGTTAAAAAAGTTTGAAATATCCAATAAATGTCGTTCCACTTCATGATTGTGTCCCACTTGTTGTTGATTCTTCAAAAAAAAATACAGTTGTATATCTTTGTTTGAAGCCTGAAATGTGGCAAAAGGTCGCAAAGTTCAAGGGGGCCGAATACTTTCGCAAGGCACTGTATATTGATTAAACCTTACAGATCTGCAGACATTGGAGGGTAAGGGATGTTTCTAGCCATGCTCTGGGCTTGGGACACAACCCACAAGTAAGAACCGACCCCACCCAGCGTTTGGGGAAAAAACTCTGCCTTAAGGTATTTGGCTGAAGTGTTGTTGGACCGGCAAACAGTATTCTTAATGCATTTTTTAAATATTTTAATGGCACCAGGCACAAATATCTCTGGACATTCCAGACCGTTAAGCAACACAAGTTAGTTTCTGTAAGTCAAGGGCCCACTTTTCAGTGTTTATCCAACACATCACGTTATTGGTGTTTACCAATAGTTTCTAATCTCTAATTTCCTGGATCAATGTGGTGTTTGGATTTTGCTGGTTGGTCTGCCTTATGACTCAGTAGGTCTGCCTTATGACTCAGTAGATCTAACTGGATGTACAGTAGGTCTGCCTTGTGACTCAGTAGGTCTAACTGGATGTACAGTTGGTCTGCCTTATGACTTAGTAGGTCTAACTTGATATACAGTAGGTCTGCCTTGTGACTCAGTAGGTCTAACTGGATGTACAGTAGGTCTGCCTTATGTCTCAGTAGGTCTAACTGGATATACAGTAGGTCTGCCATGTGACTCAGTAGGTCTGCCTTATGACTCAGTAGGTCTGCCTTATGACTCAGTAGGTCTGCCTTATGACTCAGTAGGTCTAACTGGATATACAGTAGGTCTGCCTTGTGACTCAGTAGGTCTAACTGGATGTACAGTAGGTCTGCCTTATGTCTCAGTAGGTCTAACTGGATATACAGTAGGTCTGCCTTGTGACTCAGTTAGTAGGTCTAACTGGATAAACAGTAGGTCTGCCTTGTGACTCAGTAGGTCTAACTGGATGTCCATAGGTCTGCCTTATGTCTCAGTAGGTCTAACTGGATATACAGTAGGTCTGCCTTGTGACTCAGTAGGTCTAACTGGATGTACAGTAGGTCTGCCTTATGTCTCAGTAGGTCTAACTGGATGTACAGTAGGTCTGCCTTATGACTCAGTAGGTCTAACTGGATGTACAGTAGGTCTGCCTTATGACTCAGTAGGTCTAACTGGATGTACAGTAGGTCTGCCTTATGACTCAGTTAGTAGGTCTAACTGGATGTACAGTAAGTCTGCCTTATGACTCAGTAGGTCTAACTGGATGTACAGTAGGTCTGCCTTATGACTCAGTAGGTCTAACTGGATGTACAGTAGGTCTGCCTTATGTCTCAGTAGGTCTAACTGGATATACAGTAGGTCTGCCTTATGACTCAGTAGGTCTAACTGGATGTACAGTAGGTCTGCCTTGTGACTCAGTTAGTAGGTCTAACTGGATGTACAGTAGGTCTGCCTTATGACTCAGTAGGTCTAACTGGATATACAGTAGGTCTGCCTTATGACTCAGTAGGTCTAACTGGATGTACAGTAGGTCTGCCTTATGTCTCAGTAGGTCTAACTGGATGTACAGTAGGTCTGCCTTATGACTCAGTAGGTCTAACTGGATGTACAGTAGGTCTGCCTTGTGACTCAGTTAGTAGGTCTAACTGGATGTACAGTAGGCCTAATTTAGGATCCAGCTGGTTGACCAATCAAATCATGTTGACTAAACCTTGTCTCGTTTGTTTTTGTCGTCCACGTTCTTGCAGACTTCCTTTTGAAAACATCGCTGGGCACTTAGTTGCCTTTTTCTTTACGTTATTTGGGGAGTCGCTGGGATTCTATCGCGCTGCCATGTCCACCTCCTATAAGAAGGAAGTAGTGAACTACAGGGACGTGGACGAGGATGAACTACTGAAGAAACTCTCAGAGGAAGAGCTACAGAGGCTGGAGGATGAGCTGGAGGAGTTAGATCCCGACGTAAGTCTTAAACGCTGATCATCTTGGTGTGTGTGTGTCTTGGTTATCTGGAGCTCGATCCCAACGCAATCTAGAACATGTATCTTTTAACGAGCTCAACAGAGATGAGAGGTCGGTAGCAGGATAGTGCATTAAATCACGCTATCACGTAAAAAAATCTAGGACTACAAAAGGATCCTTAAATCAAACATGCAACCCTCTATACAGTAGATCATGGTATAACGCTCAGATATTAAGGTTTACAGGTGTACCAGAGCCCTGGATTAAAGTAGCTCACTATATAAGCATTAGGGTGACATCTGAGAGACGTGGAGAATCTCAATTGCGTCCTCTCGCCTCCTCAAAACCCATTGGAGGATATGGTCTGAGGGGCGGGACCTCTGGCTTTCTCATCCAATGGGTTTTAAGATGGAAGCGAGGATGTGAGGAATTTGCAATTGAGATTCTCCCAAAGACTAAGACTGACAAATGACACTCAAACCAACTTGGGCAGGAGGAGATCTCAGCTGGAAGCGTTGTTGGATGACGACGTTGCGCAAGTCGGTCAGATTGATTTCAGATTTCATTACTGACATTTTTTCCTTTAACCTTTTGACATTCTTATAGGGCACCAACATATTAACCTGTCTTATCACGTTGATAACATAAATTAGCCTATATATCATCTCCCTGTATATTCAATTCAATATGCAGTTCTAGGTCTAAACAATACAGTGATCCTCAAACCAACTTCCAAAACCAACTTTCCAGGGAAAGTTTAGAAAAACAGCAACTTCTCAGAGTTTAGACATCTGTTATTTATAATATATGTTAAGTTATGCCTATCATATATTTATAATACTGTGTGATGCGGCGGTGCTTGACTTCATATTTATTCATAAGTAGCTCTTCCATCGAGGTGTTGACGACACAAGCTGTAATAGGGTTATGATGAATGGTCGACGGCTCACAACAAGTCTGGATGCTTACAATACCAGGAGAGCCAGCCCAGGCTTAGAGGTGTGTGTGTGTGTGTGTGTGTGTGTGTGTGTGTGTGTGTGTGTGTGTGTGGGTGTGGGTGGGTGGGTGGTGCTTGTCATCTTTCCTTGACTTTTGACGATAGCATCCAGATCTCCCACAGAGCCACGTTAAACTGATATGTCAGGTATAAATACTACAGGTATAAATAATACAGGTATAAATACTACGCTGTCTGTAAGTGGCCAGTGCACTAATAGGTGCTGAAAGCTAAGACAAGATATCGGTCTATCGCTATAATATGGACCTGGTTTAGCGTGCTGCGGTCTAAGAATAGCTATCTGGGTCTGGGAACTGCCTTTGTTATTTCTGTTAGTGTTATTTTAACACAGTTAGTGATGGTGTGTGTGTCCTTTCACTGTTACATTCGGTTATCCCACGAGAGTGGATGAAAAATGTAGTGTATAAACAAGTGCAATCCCACCCATTGCTATAATTATTGGCCAATGACAATCCTTCCCTGTGGTTAGAATACCCTCTTACCTAGTGTAAGTACAACCCGTTGTTAACATTATCGGCCAATGATAAATCCTTCCTGTCTTTAGAATGCCCTGTTGCCGGCCGGGATGAGGCAGAAGGATCAGACCAAGAAGGCGCCGACCGGAACCTTCCAGAGAGAGAACCTGGTAGCCCACCTGGAGAAGCAGGCCAAGGAACACCCTGACAAGGAGGACCTGGTTCCGTTCACTGGAGAGAAGAGAGGTATGACCGCAGTTCCCAGCATGATAGAATACCACTATAGGCCTGTGCTTCACTGGAGAGAAGAGAGGTAGGACCCTCTGCTGTGCCGATCCCCAACCAGGGTTGGGGTCAGTTCTATTTCAATTCAGTCAAGATAGTAATCTAAAAAGTAATCTAAAATTCCATGTTTCCTCATTGAGAAGTGTGGTAGGAGCCCAGTTTCATTTTGGTTCATACTCCAGATAGGTTTTACCAATATGGCATAATCTCCACTTGTGGGGTGTATCCCATCCCCCTATCGGCCCGCAGCATACCACCCTGCATCCCACTACTGGCTTGCTTCTGACGATAAGCAGGGTTGGTCCCTAGATGGGAGACCAGATGCTGCTGGAAGTGGTGTTGGAGAGCCAGTAGGAGACAATCTTTCCTTTCCTGGTCTAAAAAAAAGATCCCAATGCCCCAGGGCAATGATTGGGGACATTGCCCTGTGTGGGGTGCTGCCTTTCGGATGGGACGTTAAACTGGTGTCCTGACGCTCTGTGGTCACTAAAGATCCCATTGCACTTAACGTAAGAGTAGGGGTCCTGGCTAAATTCCAAATCTGGCCCTCATACCATCACGGTCACCTAATCATCCCCAGCTTACAACTGGCTCACTCATCCCCCCCTCTTCTCCCCTGTAACTATTCCCCAGGTTGTTGCTGTAAATGAGAATGTGTTTTCAGTCAACTTACCTGGTAAAATAAGGGTTACATATTGTTTACATGAAATCCTGTCAGATCTATGAACAGAAGGGATAGGGGATAGGGTCTAGCTTGGCTAGGAGAAGTGGCTGGAGGCCAACATGGACCGTGGCCAGGGACATGCAAGCTGTGATAATAACCTTGTGAGGTGAACCCTACTGTCAGCGTGCCGAGATACTAATACTTTCAGAACATTACAGCCATGTAACTACAGGCCTAAAGTCCTACATCCAACAGGACCAATCAGTGGTCTCAGACAATAGCTCGTTCCAGGAAACTGGACCCAGTCGCAAGCCAGTCTGTATGCTGGTTCATCTGTTCTTGCATCTGTCTGGACATATCCAGCTACGAAACTGCCTGAGCTGAGTCTGCCTATCTATCAGACCAATTATGATCTCAGACAGCCTAGTTCTGGGAAACTGGGCCAGCCGCAACAGAGTCCTCTAGTTTGTCCTTCCTTACATCTGGACGTATCCAGGTAGAAAGCAGGGCCTGGTGCCAGCTGACTCATCCCAGATCCACTCAGGTGTAGATGTAGCCTGCTGGGTATCAGCCTGTCTTTATGTGTGTCCGCCAGACAGCGTACCGTCTGGGGGGATCAGTTTTAGCGAGGTAAGGCCCGCAATCTCTAATCTTGATCACATAAGGAGTATTATTTGGGATGCAAGGTGATTTGTAGATCACTGATTCTGTGCAGTCGATCTCAAACACTCAAGCAAGTGTCTCAGCCAAGCCTGATAGGTGACAGGTACCGACCAACCACAGAGACGAACATCCTGCTACATCCTGGCACCCAGCAGCTAGCCTGAAGTTGAGGTGACTTTCCAGTTGAAAGTTGGAACGGCTCCACTGGTTCCATTGGTTCGTCAGACCCCAGAACAGATCATCCAGGCTACAATCAAGGCCAGCAGGACAGACACTGCTGTAGCTGATCCTGGACCTGTGACGGCTATGAATAAGACCTCAGACCTTGTATTCATAAAGTGTCTCAGAATAGGAGTGCTGATCTATGATCGGTTTAGCAGTTTAGATCCAAATGAATATGATTACATGGACAGGGAAGAACCTGATCCTACATCAGATACATATGGCCCCTGATCTAACGGTGGACTGTGGTCACGTCCCAACTCTCTTATCCCAAACTCTGCACTTGCACACTTCCCGTTATGGATCAACTCCCATCCAGCCAACGATTCCTTCCATGACAGGGAGTGTGCAAGACAAGTGCACAGTCTGCAAACTTTGGGAGAACGGTCGATAATTGGACCAAACACACAGCCTGTCACTGCAGCCTTCCTCCCCTCAGTGTTCATTCCCATAATCCTGTTGGCCGGGGCAGCTTGGCCGGGGCAGCTTGGCCGGGGCAGCGCGACGCGGGGCGCTACATGTCAGACGTGGCTGGGTAAAACTCGAGAAGGTCTTCGCCTGCCTGGCTTTTGACAGCTCACTCTGAGTGACGATATGAAAAGCGCCCAGTGACGTAATGTGATATTGCATACCAGCCTTGTATTTGCCATTGTCGGTCGGTGTAACGTAGATGGGAAAACAAAATGGAAGTTTTCCTCACAGAGCGTACGGTCATGTTCACTGTGTAATGGTAGTTGGCTACTATTGGGTTTCACTATCGGGGTATTGATGTTTCTGCTTTCCTGCAGTCAAATTACCAATTAAAAAATGGAATTAGAAACGAGCTGGTATAGTAGTGGGATGGTAGTAATAAATATATCAAATCAATCAAATGTATTTTATGAAGCCCTTTTTACATGAACAGTTGTCATCAAGTGCTTTACAGATACCCGGCCCAAAACCCCAAACGGCAAGCAATGCAGATGTAGAAGCACGGTGGCTAGGGAAACACTCTCTAGAAAGGCAGGAACCAGGAAGAAACCTAGAGCGGAACCAGGCTCTGAGATGTGTCCAGTCCTTTTCTGGCTGAGATGAATAGTGGCATGTACTGTGTTAACGATTGTCCTCTATCTTCCAGGTAAAGTCTTTATACCTAAGAAGGTGGTGGACCCCATCATGGAGAACGTAACTCTGGAGCCAGAGTTGGAGGAGGCACTGGCCAACGCCAGCGACGCTGAGATCTGCGACATTGCCGGTAGAAAGACACGCACCTTCACGTGCGCACACCCATTTACAGACCGACATCTTTTCTGTTATCACCGTTCCTGTTTTATTTCCAGTCGATTCACCTTCTTCAGCGAATAAGTTTAAATCCACGCTAACCAAACAGTCACTTGAGAACGATCCCGGACACAAAATCAGCTTTGCGGTTCACTCCTCCGTCAGTAACGTCCTCCTTTCCTCTCTAACTCTCCTCTGTCCCGTCTAGTGATCCCACCCTTCTTCTCCTCCTTCTCCCTGTTCCCCCTCCATATCCTGTCATCGTCATCACCCCTTCCATTGCTGCTCCTCACTGCTGTTGGACACCATGGTTGCCCTCTCTCTGGGCTTTGTGACAAGCAGCCGCGGTATTTGCCAGCCCACACACTAGCTAGGGCCGGGACGATAGCAGTAGTCGTTGGCATCGTGGGCAAGGGAAACAGAAACACGAAGCGAATGTAACTTCTTTAGGAAGACAGACCTAATGTTGGAAACAAACCTCATTATATTGTCATCCAGAGTCTTATTTATTTATTTATTTTCCAAGCTATAGCACATGAAATGTTATATACAACAGGTTTTTTTAAAGGACCAAAGAGTTTGGAATGCTTCGTGTTTTCATTTTTGCCTCGGTGCTCCTGGTTCATATATTGCAATCGTCCCGGCCCTAACACTAGCTGCACGTTATATGGCCTGTATTTCTCTCCGCTTCACTAACTGTTAGTGTTAATTAGTGACAAGTGGTTTGCTTGCCAGCGTTTGTTTTGGTCCTCCCAGACATATCCAATGGTTTGTAATTAATCCACAGCCTGCTCATGATGAGTTTCCAACTAACTCTTCACGGCTGCTTAAAATGGACCGCTCGTTCTCCGTTGTTTATCTCAAAGATAACTAACTGTTCTCACACTCTCTGTCATGCTGACAGATGAAAATAATACACTTGCTTCTTTTTTCGTTGCTTTTCTGCTGAACTGCCCTCTGTTCACTCTCATTTTGTTCATTTGTACTGGCTCCAAGTCATCTACGGGGGTCCAGAAAGCACATTTTTATTCGAGTTTTCCCATCAAACTGGACACAAGATAAAACTACTGCTACTACTGATGATACATTTGATTTAAAGCGCTTTTCAAAAACACAAGGACTCTGTACAGCAAAAGAGGGGGGGGGGGGGGGGGGGGAGCAAAGTGAAAACATTTAAAACTAAGATTAAAATGAAAGCTTAAACAGGGATCTTTGCGATAATCAAGAACATATTGACTAGTCAAGCATGTTCCTGCGATTCATGTGGCAGCAGAGGCCATCCAAGACGGGGAGAATAATGTCTGCATTGTGTGACGTCTGCAACAGTGACACAATGCTATTTAAACCATGTGTTTAATAATGACTTGCAGACGCTGGCATCGACGCACGTGTTGTTCTTTTGTATGTCTGGCTATGACAGGGACGACTATCACTGCTGTGTGTGAGATTTTTTGCCAGCCGATAGTTTGGCTTGGATGTTTGCGAGTTTGAACAAGGCAGCTCTCAAGGCCCACTTGTGGGTGTCCTGTCTGCTATCTTAGCCAAGTAAACACAATGTGCCGAACTAAGGAGAGCGTTGGCACTCACACCCACGTCAACTCTTCAGTGTTTATCCTTCAGTGTTCACGTCATTTGACACAATGTATACTCTCTCTCCCTGTCTCTGTTCCCCCTCTCTCTCTCTCTCTCTCCTTTGTTTCTCTCTACTTTATTTTTCTCTCTCTCTCACTCCATTTTTCCCTCCTTCTCTCACTTAATTTTTCTTTCCCGTTCTCTCTCTCGCTCCTTTTGTCCGTCTCTCCATCTCTTCTCTTCCCTCCCTCCAGCCATTTTGGGAATGCACACTCTGATGAGTAACCAGCAGTACTACGAGGCTTTGGCCAGCAGCAATATAGTCAACAAACAAGGCCTTAACAGTAAGTGTGTGTGTGTGTGTGTGTGTGTGTGTGTGTGTGTGTGTGTGTGTGTGTGTGTGTGTGTGTGTCCCTCCTGTAAGTGCCAAAGTTTTCAGGCATGGTTTTAACGATGATTCATCTGTTTATCCTACCATGTATTGTACTTATTAGGGGTTTTGTTTTTCAAGTGGATTTAATAAAGAGTGGCACCAAAGCGTCCGTGTTAAAAATCAAACATGAACAGAACCAACGTCAAAGGTTCAAAGAGAACTGGACAAAAATGTTCCTGTTTCCTGACTTTTACAGTCGTCCGTTGCAACCTTTCTGACGTTAAATAATATAATGTAAAGACATTCAGCCAAACAAACTAAGTGCTGCAAATCATATTCGTTTCTTTCAACGCCTCGAGTGCCATTGTTATTACTGATTTACATGATATAGGTATTGTTACTAACATATTTTCCTGTAGGCGTTATCCAGTGTACTCAGTATAAGCCTGTGCCTGATGAGCAGCCCAACTCTACTGACGTGGAGGAGACGCTGTTGAGGATGCAGAGGAACGACCCTGACCTGCTGGAGGTCAACCTTAACAACATCAAGGTGCTACATTATATTGATTCACATGCACAAGTCAGTATAATTGATTTATATGATGTCCTCCTACCATAAACATTTGTACATTTTTTTTTTGTCATTTAGCAGACGATCTTATCCGATTTACAATAGTTAGTGCATATATTTTCCAAATTTTTGTTGTACTGGTCCCCCCCGTGGGAATCGAACTCACAACCCTGGCATTGCAAGTGCCATGCTCTACCAACCGAGCCACACGGGACCCCCATAGGAGACACACATGTACCACACTATTCTCAGTCTGACTTCAAGAGGTCAGGGCAAACCTCTACCCTGGAGTCAACATTTGATTTAGGTTATTCTCCAGTCTTTTCAAATGCATTTGTAGTCAGTCCGATTTAAACAGTGGCACGTGTGTGTGTGGCTTTATTGATTTGAAGCCTCTTGTGTTCCAGAACATTCCAGTGAAGACGCTGAAGGCCTATGCAGACGCCCTGACGGAGAACACTGCAGTGGAACGCTTCAGCCTCGTGGGAACCAGGAGTAATGATCCCGTAGCCTTTGTGAGTATTGCTGTTGTGTCTGGAGCAAATCCCCTACACGCATACTGTAACAGTTACATCAGACGATGTGAATGTACACATCTCCAAGTCTTCATTCGAAGTCATCTCCATCTGGAAATTCAGGTTAAAAAACAAAATGGCCTCCCATGGCCTTGATACCTGGGCCTGTGGCCTGGTCAAAAATATAGATGGGGGGAAAATGATGGCATTTCAGATATGGGTTTAATTATAGCCCGTATAAATATACTGTCCCCATTTGCTGTGTCTCAGGCTCTGGCAGAGATGCTGAAGGGGAACACCACACTGAAGAGTCTGAACATAGAATCCAACTTCATCACAGGGACGGGTATCCTGGCTCTCATCGCCTCACTGCAGTCCAACACAACCCTGCAGGAACTCAAGATCGACAACCAGGTACAATAAAATACAGCACAATCGTTATTGGTACATTCTACTGACAGACAGTGTAAAGGAGGCCTGGGTCCATTCTACTGACAGACAATATAAAGGAGGCCTGGGTCCATTCTACTGACAGACAGTGTAAAGGAGGCCTGGGTCCATTCTACTGACAGACAATATAAAGGAGGCCTGGGTCCATTCTACTGACAGACAATATAAAGGAGGCCTGGGTCCATTCTACTGACAGACAGTGTAAAGGAGGCCTGGGTCCATTCTACTGACAGACAGTGTAAAGGAGGCCTGGGTCCATTCTACTGACAGACAATATAAAGGAGGCCTGGGTCCATTCTACTGACAGACAGTGTAAAGGAGGCCTGGGTCCATTCTACTGACAGACAATATAAAGGAGGCCTGGGTCCATTCTACTGACAGACAATATAAAGGAGGCCTGGGTCCATTCTACTGACAGACAATGTAAAGGAGGCCTGGGTCCATTCTACTGACAGACAATATAAAGGAGGCCTGGGTCCATTCTACTGACAGACAATATAAAGGAGGCCTGGGTCCATTCTACTGACAGACAATGTAAAGGAGGCCTGGGTCCATTCTACTGACAGACAGTATAAAGGAGGCCTGGATCCATTCTACTGACAGACAATATAAAGGAGGCCTGGGTCCATTCTACTGACAGACAGTGTAAAGGAGGCCTGGGTCCATTCTACTGACAGACAGTGTAAAGGAGGCCTGGGTCCATTCTACTGACAGACAGTGTAAAGGAGGCCTGGCCTTTTCTATGGAAAACATTTTGTGAAAATCCCAATGAAATCACGGTATTTATTTTGTCCTGGTTTCATGAGGAATCACCCTATTTTTGCTGTCACAGTGCCCAGCCCAGCCAGTTACAATAAGACATCACAAGGACCACTTGAGTCTACTGTTTCAACAGGGTCAGATTGTAAAAAGCTAATCACTCAATTGATTCATTGTGGTGTGATATTGGTGCTAATGCCAAAACTTAGTAGCCGTTATTCCTTCCCAGTGGGCAAAACTGGTTGAAAGGACATCCTTGCAACCTGATTAACCAGATTGCAGCCAAAACTGGTTGAAATCTGGTTGTTGCAATGCCCTCATTTCAACCAGTTTTGCCCACGCTGGGCTACCTCTTGCCAGTGAATCATTTTTTCCTAACATAAACTGTGCTGAATCTCTTTGATTCCGTAAGGTTTTATATTTAGACACATGACTAACAACTTCGCCTCCATTTATTAATTGTGCTGAGTCATGGACAAGCTGGTTGAAATGACTCCATTTTACAACCAGAAAAGGCTGCATTGTAACCAGTTATTTCAAACAGGACATTGGAAAATCACCTAGGTTCACTGGTTTACATGACGTAATGTCTGGTTGTAAATTGGTTTGTAATGGCGTCATTTCAACCAGTTTTACTCGATGGGTGATTCCTTCTATGTCCAGTTTTTACCCCAATTATTTAAGCTGTCCATCTGACAGAGCAGACAGGCTCAATCAAAAGCTCAATTTGTAAGGAAACAAATGCTATTTCAATCGAGGTCTGATTCCCCCGCTCCCCTTCCTCCAGAGCCAACCGCTAGGTAACAAGGTGGAGATGGAGATAGCCAGCATGCTGGAGAAGAACACCACGTTGTTGAAGTTTGGCTACCACTTTACCCAGCAGGGCCCCAGGCTGAGGGGCTCCAACGCCATGATGAACAACAACGACCTGGGTGAGATGATGGTTATGCTAATGCTAATGCTAACAACCTGGCTGAGATGGAGGTTCTGCTCGAGCTGAAGCAAACAACCTGACTGAGATGGAAGTTCTGCTAGCCCTAATGCTAACAAGATTGAGACTGAGATTGAGGTTCAAAGACTAACTCACTCACTCACAATAGATTAAAATCGCTCTGTTATAATCACTGTTTCTCTCCCATCGACACTCACAATCTTTGAGATGTTTACTCACTCACTCACTCACTCACTCCATTTTCCAAAACAACGTTGAACTAATAAAACCTGCTAGAGAAGGTGCAGAGCATGCGTCAGATGTAATTCCAGACCCAGTAGTAATCCATCTTAATTCACCATCACTGTTTAACGTAACTAAATAATGGGAGGAGCCAAGCCAATCACAATGCTCGGCTGTTTGGATCCCTTCCTGGAAGATGACATCACTAGAACTAAAGTGGTGCTCCAGTGAAACGCTCCCAGACTTCCCAGTGTGATCCCTCACAACAGCTGAGACACCACTAGAGACATGGGCTGCGTCCCAAGTGGCACCCTATTCCCTTTTTATAGGCACCCTATTCCATTTATAGTTCACTAACCTGTACAGTAGGGCTCTGGTGAAGAGTAGTGCACTATATAGGGAACAGGATGCCATTTGGGAAGTGCCCTCAAATGGGTCTATTCAGGGACTTGTGTTGTTGCCTGGCTACCCAGACTCCTTACTCTGGCCAAACGCTGTGCCGCTCCACGCTGTAGGACGTTCCTTATTTCTCCTCAATGAGTCTGGATCTGAGTAGTTCCCCGACCCATCACTGAATGCAAACACATTCGGGGCCGTCTGATTGGTCCAGAAACCCATGGGTTGGGCAGGAGCCAGGACACAGTTGGGTAAAGTGGCGGTTTGAAAATTCATCATTGGTTTGGATAATCTGATTGGTTAGAGACGATCCAATCGGTGATGACTTTGTTTAGTGCAACGTCCATCATCACCGCAAACGACTTCAGTGACGGCAGTCTCGGACTAAAGTCTATAGCGAACGACAGAGCAGCGGGAGAACTTAGTGTGAGTCATCGGGCTACATGTTTTGGGGTCCAGAACACATGATCAAAGACATGTCAGGTCTTGTACAAAAGGCTGTAAAAAAATAAGAGATGGTCTTGTACTAATCTCTTGGAACGAAATGATAGACCTAGTTTGCGCACCGACATCAGTGTGTCATCGGGTTGTTTTGCATCACGATGACATTTCTCTTGAACACAGCATGGTACCAGTTCTATCTACTCGGTGACTCTTCCACCAAAGATGTGCATGAGCCGCTCTCGTCTTGGTCACTCATAGTGCTTGTGTGTGTGTGTGTGTGTGTGTGTGTGTGTGTGTGTGTGTGTGTGTGTGTGTGTGTGTTTACCACTGTTGTGTTGCAGCTCGGGTAATCCGATCCGATCATCACTCGGACGGTTCCTTTACTCTCACTCTGTCCGTGCCGGAACTGGAGAGGGCATTTGGTAAAAAGTTCAAGCCGAAACTCACCAAGCCCAAGACCAAGAAAGTAAAGACAGCCGTTGTGTCCTCGTCCTACCTCTTCAGCCTTCTCTTGCTTCTTTTCCTTGAGTTCTACCCACAACTCCCTGCGTTGTGCCTTCCATTCCTCCTCATCATCTCTCGTCATCTCTTCTTCCCAACAGTGGCAGATCTGGCTATCTTTCTCCAGTAGCTCTTGAGTTCTTAAGTGGGTCTTCACTGTAGGACTGATTGCTTAAGGGCTTTTTGCCGTTAGAGCTATTTTATTCTAAACTGCCTCTTACAAACCTTTGGAACAGGTTTTTTTCTGCTTTCTTTCAAGCTGCTTTTCTTACTTCAAACTCTTCCTTCATTGCCATTCCTTTGAGTCAAGTATTTGTTGTGTTTGAATAAAACGTGATTTTACCGAAGACACAGAAGGTATGTTTTAATATGTTTTAATAGTTGGTCTAATTTCTATTTTTTCTTCTCTGACAACAGTAAGAAAGAGAAGGCTTGAAGGCGGTCCCATCTTCCCCAAGTGTCGGACAAGCGTGTAGCGCCGCCAGGCGCTGCCCGGCCCCGCCCAGCCCCGTATTCAGCCAGACGCCCTCCGACAGATATCCCATCAACCCCTGCTTTCCCCAACCCTAACCTCGACCCCTCCGCGATGACCGGAATCGTTCCAATTCGAATGTCAGGGCCGTTGGCAAACCTTGTTCCTACTGTGGCATGGAGTTGATCTACTATTGTACTATTGTTTCTCTCACAGTTTTCTACTGATATTGGTTTAGATATCTTCGGTAATTGTGACATAGAGAAGCCGCCCACCTATTCAGAAAGTATTTATTTTGTTGTTAGTTTGTTTACTGGAGATGAACTTGTGGTGGTGGAAGATTAAATGGTGTTACAACCATATATGTATATTGTACCACGTGCCATGGGCAACAGGTAGCCTAGTGGTTAAGAGCGTTGGGCCAGTAACCGAAAGGTCGCTGGTTCAAATCCCTGAGCCGACTAGGTGGGGGGAAAATCTGCCAATTTGCCCTTGAGCAAGGCACTTCACCCTAATTGCTCCAGTAAGTCACTCTGGATAAGAGCGTCTTCTAAATGACTCAAATGTCAATGACTTAACTTGGTTATGACGTTAGTACCACATTATGTATTTCAGCATTTCGCAACCACTTAACGTAACGTTTTTCAGTGTGAGGTTCATATAAGATACGTTTTTAGTCTGCAACTCACACTGTCTGTAAGCAAAGGCACATAACGGTTACATAGAAGCTATGTTCAGAGGAATTGTTGCAGATTTAAAAACACTTTGGGGTGTAAAGTTGTTTGTTTGTCCATGTTTACCCCATGGAGACAGCCACTAGAAGCTGGTCCTAGATCAGTTTGTCCGCTATTGTGTAAATTCTGTAGTATTACTGATCTCAAGTCAGTTTAAGTCTTCTCAGTCAAACCTTACACAGAGAGAGGTTGCTACTAAGCGTTGGTTCTAGATCAGTTTTGTGACGAAGTCGATATCTGCTACGATCCTTTATTGATGTCACTTGTTAAATCCACTTCAGATCAGTGTAGATGAAGGGGTGGAGACAGGTTAAGTAAGGATTTTGAAGCCTTGAGACAATTGAGACGTGGATTGTGTATGTGTACCATTGAGGGTGAATGGGCAAGACAAAAGATTTAAGTGCCTTTGAACGGGGTATGGTAGTAGGTGCCAGGTGTACCGGTTTGAGTGTGTCAAGAACTGCAACGCTGCTGGGGTTTTCACGCTCAACAGTTTCCCTTGTGTACCACCCAAAGGACTTCAAGCCAACTTGACACAACTATGGGAAATATTGGAGTCAACATGGGCCAGCATCCCTGTGGAACGCTTTCGACACCTTGTAGAGTCCACGCCCAGACCGATTGAGGCTGTTCTGAGGGCCAAAGGGGGTCAAACGCATAAGGAAGGTGTTCCTAATATTTTGAACACTCAGTGTATATTAGAAGTTTGTTCACAAGTGTATTGGTCACTGATGGACAAACTGATCTAGGACCATCTCTTAGTGGCTGTCTCTATGAGGGTGGGTTGACTGAATCAGTACTTACACCCGGCAGATGTGATGACTTGTCATCATGGCAAGTTATGATCTATTATGTTAAATTATTACTTGAGTTACACAGTAAAGGGAGTTGCAGCATTTCCCCCTCCCCTTTTTCCAGTTACACTGGTAGAAATGCTCTTAGTTGAATGAGTCTGCAACCCAAAAAGTGTGCAAACTAAGAATTCACTGTCATCACTGTAGCCTATCAAAGCCCAAGAAAAAGCATGAAGACAAACGACTTTTCCTGCCTGTTGTAAGGTCCTATGAGATTATTCCTTTCATGAACACTCCTTCTGGTATTGTTGCTATGTGGCCGGGTGTCAGGGGAGCACTGATGACTAAATTCAATATCCTATCATTAAATCCATGTAAAATAAACAATATATATTATATTGGATGAAGGATGGATGAGGGGCATTACGTGCCCCCTCAGATTCAAAGAGCATCACGCTCCTGATTAGGTATATTACTGTATGGTCAAAAGGGACAACTATGGTGTGTACAACAACCCATCCCCGTATGAACTACTGCTGAATATGACTGTGTTCTCCTTGCCCTAGCCTGGCTGTTGTTTCTTCTCTACAGTATTTGCTTGAGTATTGAGTATGTTTTTGTTAGATAGTTCACATTATTGTTGTTTTTTTGTTCATGGATAAATCGGGTTTGAAAGTATTGTGTACTGTGATATTTGTACTGTTTTTACAGTTCTGGGCCTATGCACCAAACCACATATAACACCGCCCTCTGGGTGAGGTTGAGAATTATAACACCGCCCTCTAGGGGAAGGTTGAGAGAACTACATAATTCCAGTCAGCCAGACCCCCAATGAGACTTGTGCCATGACGGGATCAACAGCTGCTGCCAAAGTAAGAAGTTTTGGTCCGTTTGGATTGGTGGCGGACTTGATATTTCCTGCTAAGAATACCCAAATATTGATAACTTTTTTTTAGTTGCATCCTATGTTAATATTTATTGTAAAGTAACCTATCCCTCTCAAATAATGTGTTTAATTTATCTAAAGAAAATACATACCTCCCACAGCATTGGGAGAAAAAAAACCCATTGTGTCTGTGAACCAGTTTTATTCATTCTCAAGCAGAACATACATGATGGTCCTTTATTGCTGATAGCATTCCATTCTTACAACCAACCCACAACCAATTACAACAGAATTATCAAGCATTATTACCCTCCTCATTCTTTAACAGTTCTTCGCAAATTCCCGACTTTGACCAACCTTCTGGCAGTCCAGTGGGAAAACAGCAGATTTCCCTTTTTATTCAGGTGATGGAAAAGCTAGCCCTCCAGTCGTCACAGATTTTGCAATAGCTTTAGAAATCATGATTAAAAATAAATAAATGTTATAGCAAATCCTGATAGCGTTGTTGTTTAATTCCGGTTTAATGTCGAAGCATAATGTTTTAAGTGGCACTGCTACACCATGGTTATCCTCCCCGTCCAAAAACTGTAAATGAAATTCCTGAATGCATTTTATAACCATTATTACATCATACCTTATGATAATTTAACCACATTCAAAATCAGAGTTATTGCCATATATTTTTGCGTGACTAAGAGAGGAAAAAAAGGATATTGTACATATTCACAACTTGACTTGACAAAATAGCATGCAAAGACATAAGGTACACAGAATTTGAATATAAAATTGAGTTTAGACCTACGCCATGACCATATGGCTACACCGGGCAAGACATGACGACACAGTATGTGGACATTTATACGTACTTACGTGTGTGCAAACATTTTCACATAAACCTCATAGACAAAACCAAACATTACCCTAACATCATGATATGATTCTTCAAACGTCCTATAAAGATAAAATATGGCTTATAGTGTTATTCTCTGATGTTTTTGTTTTTAGACAGACGCACGGTACGATTATTTTTCATGTATCATTTTTTCCAACCAACCTAAAACAGGTGAAGCGAGGAATGTTTTTTTAATGTTAATTTCCGGTGCTAACTCTCCGCTGCAGGGGGGCAGAAAAGTAATCTAAAACTCTCACCTAGAAGGTACCGTAACAACCTAATGTAACTCCCAACAACGTTGTTGCTCGGCTACTTCTTCAACATGTCTTGGAGAGGACCAGGGAGGTATTTCATGACCGTGTCCATGATGCTTTCCTCTTCGTCATCATCGTCTCCGCAGCCCTTGGGCACGGACGATTTGGGACGGGTCAGACTTCCCTCTGCAGACTGCTCCATAGCAGCCTGGGCCTCGGCCTCAGCCTCCTCCCTCTTCTTAATTCCGTACTGGAAAAACAACATGGTACTAGCATTATGGTAACGTTAATATTATTGTGTCAGACTGCCCTCAGGAGAAAACGGAGTGCAACGTTATAATAACATTAACCCCCGAAAATACACTTCTTATGAACGCCACGTGGTTAGGAGGGAGGTGGGGAGTGAGAGGAATTGTCTCCCTCTTTTAATGACTGTCTCAGTATGTGTATTCCATGTATCCGATACTGTCTGGACCAAAGGAGCATATAACATGTTGTCTTTGTATAAGTTGATTGATTGATGCCAGCAAGCATTTGGCCACCCTTGATCAAACAATTATAAAATAATTAGCAAATCAGCTTTGAGCTGAGCTCAACTGTGGGTTATCCTAGTGCAGCGAAACACCCTGCAAGGGAGGCCAGTTTGGATTTGGCTTCAGACCAATCAAAAACACAATTTTCAGGAAAACGTGTCTGTTTCTGGTCTGCTTGTGTTGATGTCCTGCAGTAGCTAGCTTGCTAAATTGGCCCTTTCCTAAGCCATGGATGGAGATGGGGATTTTGACTTGTGGTTTTGACTTAATTCTCTGCACAGGCCAATAATTATGAAGGCGATTCAAATCTAACCATAAATTAATGTTGTACCACTGGCCTGAGACGATTAAAGTTCAATATGAGTCGAGATGTAGCCTAGTAGTCTAACTAGCGAGCTAACTTAGCTGGTTCATTGTTGCCCATGAGAGGAAGTCAGGCTAGCAAGCATTTTAGCTATGTAGCCCATGACAACAAAAACTAAAAGTGTGCTATATGACAGAGCCATAGACCGGTTTGCCAACATCAAAGAGAGGAGGATGGCATAGGCGTTCAACTAGTCTACAAGAAAGGTGAGTAATAATTTTAAAAAAGGGTTTTACTTGTGCACGCACACACAGACACACACACACAGAAATCAGTACTATGGAGAGCCACATGATGTTGTTTACGTTGAAATGGGGCTGGAATAGCTGAGTTCCTGTTGTCTTTGTGCTGACTTGCTGTAACTCTTGTGGTTCTAAATCAGTAGTTGTTTAGTAAACTGTCAAACATGAACTTGCTTGACCATGCTGCAGGAGATAACTGTGTGTGTGCAGGAGACAAACAGCGGGAGATAACTGTGTGTATGTAATATTTGCTTTGTGGGCTTCTTCACTGGACAGATTTTGTTGATGAAACAAGCGTATTTGTGTAGTTGAATTTATTCCGCCACTGTGTGACTTGTCTTTTTGTTGTCACGACCTGATTGCATATCCCGGTGGCGTATGATCCCGGTGGCGTATGATCCCGGTGGCGTATGATCCCGGTGGCGTATGATCCCGGTGGCGTATGATCCCGGTGGCGTATGATCCCGGTGGCGTATGATCGAATGGGTTAGAGAGCAAACAACGCAATTATCACATCTGTTGTAATATGTTTTTTTTTGTTTACTGGCTTGGCTTCCTCAGCTACTGGTAAAAGCTCATGTAGTTTTTTTATGAGGTCGCCTTCTCACCAACTGCACCACGCATTCATCACCTGCATTGTGGGAGGCACTATTTGTCAACCAATCACTAGGGTGTTTTTTGTTTTTAACCCGCGTGAACGTGGCCCAAAATTTGACTGAAACAGGAACACACTTTGCCAGGATTTCTAAAGCTACATGGGATATAAATGAAAGTGATATTTGAGACCGCTCTCTAACCAATTCATTGTGCAAACATTATGTTTTCAGTGTGTGTGATATGGGGGTATATTATTTCGACATTTATACCGAAAAAAAGAAAAAAAAGAAACAAACAATAGCAACAACGTTGACACTGCAATGTTGATATTTGCCTTGCAGTTGAAAAACCACTACAGTTGTCCGACTTTCGGGCTATCGCAGATGCACCCCCCCCCCCCCCCCCCCCCCCCCCCCCCCCCCCGACTTGACTCGCCCGACTTTTGTCTACAGCCGGCTTCGTTAGGCTTACCGCACGAACACACCCATTCTGTTCTAATGCTGTAATGCTACCACTCACGTTACTGGGGTCTGTGACCTCGATGCTGATTGCATGTTAGCTGTAATTCAATCAAAGTCACTGACTGGAACGGGCCTCGGGGGTTTAGACCGAAATAACAGTCACTGTGCACTCACTGTGCTAGGAGAATGCGTGGCATGTCATCTTGTGCAACTAAAAGAAACTCAAAAAATGGAAAAGATGTATTAAAACTCGCTCTCTTCACTGCGCAAGCAGAATGTTGTTTTTGGATCATCTTCTGCCAATCCGCCAAAGGTTTTTTGAACGAACTACTGGGAGGGAAGTGTAGGCTTTCGTTCCAACCCTGCAGTAACACACCTGATTCAGCTAGGCAAGGTCCAGACTGAAGACCTCGATTATTTGATTTAGGTGTATTACTGCACCAAACTGCACACCCTGTGAGGAACCCTGGATAAGGGCTATTCCAGGGCTATATATTACAGGACATTGAGGATAGGATTCAATACCAAATGTGGTGTGAGCCATTGTTGTGCGGTAGACCTACGTAATAACATGTTACACAAAAATCTATTTTCGAACTCGAATAACAGAAACTTGGAGATGTGATGTCACCCACTTTGTTGGAAGTCAGAGAGAGTTTTGTGCGTGTGTGTGGTGTGTGTGTGTGACAGAGAGGGTGAAAACACAAATCTGTGCTAATTAATGCATCTCTCAGAACAGAAACCCAACTCTCCTTCCTCTGACATATTGTGCACAGCTGTTACTAGCGCCCTTGTGCTTTTTGGGTTATTTTTAGGATCTGTCAAAAAAAAGATGCATTTTTGTTATTCCTTCCAAAAACAGAGCTGTTACAACTCTTCTCCTCTGCCTCTCCCAGTCTCTTATAAATATGTCTTTATTTGTGTTTTACTACACTCATAGGGAAAAAAAAGGTGCCATCTAGGTTCTTTGGCTGTCCCCATAGGAGAACACTTTAAAGAACCCTTCTTGGTTTCAGGTAGAACCCTTTAGGTTCTAGGTAGAACCCTTTAGGTTCTAGGTAGAACCCTTTTGAGTTCCATGTAGAACCCTTTCCACAGAGGGTTCTACACGGAACCCAAAAGAGTTCGACGTGGAACCAAAAAGGGTTCTCTTATCGGGACAACCAAAGAACCCTTTTGGAGCCCTTTTTCGAAGAGTGTAGGGCAGTGCTACCAAGCAGACATCAACCTTGATATTATAGTCCATTGAGAGAATTCAGGAGAGAGCGCGACCTTGAGGATGAGGGAGAGGAGAGAGAGGTGAGATGGGGAAGGATGGAGGATAGGGGGGAGGGGGCTGGAAGGCTGAGGTCATCCTGTCTTTGGCTGCCTCTGCCGTTCTGCTTTTCAGAGTCTCTATTCCCTAGCTGTTATCTTCCTGCACTGTGGTGGCTAGTGGTTACATAGCAACCTCCGCTAGCAACCATGCAGCAGCAGTGCATTAGGCAGCTGAAGAGGAGCACCGCTTTAAATACGTTGCATCATGGGAAATGTAGTCCTTCCGGTGGCCTGATATGAGTAAACATTATTTTACAATAGTTTCTCTTTTCTTTCATTTAAAAATGAGCTTAAATTTTTGCTGAGCGCCTCGAGCGAGCCGCGTCGTGTATGAAACGTTTTTAAAAGTGAAAACAATCTGTGCTAAACTTCCCAAAAAATGGGGGGGGGGGGTGCCATGAAAAGGGAAAATGGTTTCGTTGGAGGGCAGCCAAAAAACAAGGTCTTAGAAGAACGCATCCTCCAGTGTCCTCCCGATGCTGTCAAGCGAGTGAACAGTGGCCTCGACTGCAGCTCCATTAGCTGACCCCTGCTCTCACTGGGGCCTCTGCCAGTGTGGAAACAGGATAGCTAGCAGCTCTATACCGTCGGGCCAAACGTCAGGCCAAACTCACTTTCACTTCCCTTACAGTAATTCCAATGTTTTTTTTCTTTGTGCATTTAGGCTGTTTGAGAAGGTTTGACTCCTAAGCAACCTGCCCACAAGTGCAATAAGCCAACAAAGCTACTTTACTAGGTCAAAGCTGTGTGTTGTAACATCTTGATAGAGTATGGGTGAAATAGGCCTTGTGAATTTACTTGATTTTTTCATCATTCTTATTTTTCAATAAGAACTAAGGCCCGGGAGTTTTTCCAGCTCAGGTCAAGAGGTGAAGAAAAAACTCGGGGCCCAACATGAACTAAAATTGCCAGTTGATAGAAAGGTAGTGTGTATAACTGTTCAACGTCACATGTATTGTTTATCATTTCATTTACCTTGTCTCTGATGCCTTGTCGCATTGACTCCCTTTCCACCTCCATCTTTGCATATTTGTCTTTCCTCTCCTCCTCCTGCTGCCTCAGAGCCTCTTGTCTTTCTTCCTCTTTCTTCTCTGCATCGGGGTCGGGCTCCTCTTTGTCTCCTCCCATCATCTTGCCCACATCAGGTGGCCCCCCTGGGTGACACAGAGACAAAGGGCTTGGTCGACAGTGCAGCCGACCGCAGACTGACTGACAAATCACCTTGCATCATAAACAACTACCCATTATTATTTTGTAGATCAGTCAGTCGCCATTTACCCACAATGCATCATGGTTTGACGCTCTCGGACACGGCCATTGACAACTGTCAGACAGGCCTGCTTACTTGCTTTTAACGTAGACTGTCATATTGTAGAGTAGGCCCAAACAGACCACATTTACACACATTTTTAGTCACAGACACATTATCCAGAGCAACTGTCAATCGACTTACAATCAGTGATGTTGTCACTTTCATGTTTAAAAAAAAAAAAGTATTACTGGGACATGGACAAGAACATGGTCCCAGGACTAAAGGAGGTAGCACTCTTGTCATTTTTTCCCCCAGCACAGAATATGTAACTGTTTCGGTGTTCCTCATATAATGAGAAACTATGTCGTGTTCTCCTGTGGATCCATTAATTCGTAACACAAGATTTGTTTTTTTTCAACGCAGAGGAATGCTGAATGTCAGGGGGGGAAAAAAATGTTACGTCACAGTCGCAAGCGTTCCGCCAAATGAGCAGAACCGTTACAGTCCGAGGTATTGCCCGGCTGTGCCTCACGACTGCATGCTTGGTCATGCGAGAGAGGGAGGGGGAGAGAGAAAGAGAGAGCTAGAAAGAGGGAATTCCAGGAGACTGCTGTGTCCCTGGAGCGAGCTGCTAGTCTGTTTTTTTTCCTTTTCTTGCTCATCAGCATAAAAAAGAACTGCAGCGAGAGAGAGAGAGAGAGAGAGAGAGAGAGAGAGAGAGAGAGAGAGAGAGAGAGAGAGAGAGAGAGAGAGAGAGAGAGAGAGAGAGAGAGAGAGAGAGAGAGAGAGAGAGAGAGAGAGAGAGAGAGAGAGAGAGAGAGAGAGAGAGAGAGAGAGAGAGAGAGAGAGAGAGAGAGAGAGAGAGAGAGAGAGAGAGAGAGAAGGAGAAAAGGGAGACTGCTGCTCTTGTAGATGGTCGGTCAGGGCTTATAGAGCTGACTGTAAATCTACATTCTCTCCCTGATCAGATAGAATCCAGGTTATATAGCCTGGTTAAACCAAACTGAACACCATACACTCACTGGGGAGCACACTCGGCAGAGTGTTCCATCTGGTTTAACCAGGCTATATCCAGTCCAGGTTAGTATCGGCAGTGCTAAAAAGCTGTGCTTAGTAATAGGCAGCATCACCCCCCCCTCTCTCTCTCTCTCTCGCTCTGTCTCTCTCTCTCTCTGTGTCTCTCTCTGAGTTTGTATTGTGAGTTGATATGAGCAGTAGTTATAAATAGCCAGCTCTGGGTCTTGGTGGCGTGTTCTGATGATGACTGCATTGTGTGTTTTCTGTTTCATTACACATCATGTGCTTTGAAGAGGAAGAAGTGTTTTATGTGGTCGGGCACATTAGATTAAGGATTAAAGAGGGCCCTTTTTATGAAACTGTGTAACTGTGCGTCGTCTCATAAACCATCTTGCTCTCCCTCCTCCCCCTCCTCTCCGTCCTCCTCCTCTTCGTCCTCCCCCGTCATCCCACTACTGTCTCTACCGTTTTGACATTGCTGGGGTAGAATCCATTATTTATAGATTCTGGGCTGTGCACTGGAGGAACTCAAGGTCACACACTCACGGAGGGAAATTATTTGCTTTGCAGTACAGAGGGAGGGAGTCGGGGAGATACAGGAAGCAGTGAGGGCACCCTCTCCCTGACACAATCTAAGTGTTTTCGAATAATGAGATTAGCTTTGACTTTCAGTCAATTATCGAGCTAGAAGAGCATCTGAAGATGCCTCCGTTCTATTTTCTGTTGAGGAAAGGGAAATAGGCCTCCACTGCGTTGTTCGTTGCCCCTCGGCAGTACAGTACCCTTCACAAGCAGGACAGATTCCCTGCAGGCTCAATAAAACTGTAGGTTTTCTTGGAGGTGAGAAATATGGCTGATTCTCCCCTAGGCTCAGTGGAAGTCTAGGTGGACTGAAGCCCCACCGTTATACTGGATCTTACAAATATCAGAGCTGGTCCCTTCTGATCGGCAGACACCAAAAGGGAAATAGGCTAGCTAGAGGAAAAAGAGGTTGTTTTCAGATTGGCTGTTAGTCTTTCATAATCTTGTGTGTTTCAATGTTCCTTTTTTCCTTTCCATTCCAATGTTTCCCATTGAGCTCCACTATATGGTAGATCCTCCTCATATGAATCTTGAGTTGCTGCCTCGGTCATGATGACACGCCGGGTCTCGGTCTGATCAGGTTTGTGCCAAGTCAGCAATGAGACACACCTTGGCCTAGATTCCATTGAGTGCATGTGTGCTATCGTAAAATAGCGTGCACTCTATCCAACTCATACAGTTTCGGCATCCACGGCCTGTATTCACAAAATGTCCCAGAGTGCTGATCTCTATGATCACATCCCGTCATGGATTTTACAACGGTGGAAACTCTCTCCAGCCAAAATCCGAATGCAGCACGTCTATCCATGATGGGAAGGGTGCAAGTGCACACCGCCAGTGGCGGTAGAATGTCTGAAATGGCAGCCTATTGCCATATGGTCCTGGTCAAAAGCAGTGTACTATACGTAGAGAATAGGGTGCCATTTGGGAAACACACTGGGTGACGGAGTCAGTGTGGTGGATTCTGACAGGCGTCTGTCACCAGCTACCTGCAGCTTGAGTGTCAGTGTGAAATTGCTTTTTTTCCTTTCTGTCAGGTGACGTAGACATCGTGCAGGGACGTAATAAGAGTTCAGACATATGGAAGTCAAGAGATGAGATTTGTGGATACATGCCATTTATATATATTTAAAACGCAATAATAATTAGTCGTTGATTACGTTGTGATTGTTTTTAAATGATTAGTCATTGACTGGTGTATTTAATTCATTGATGTGTCTGTTGAGAAGGTTAAGTTCATCCCTTTGTGCTTTACTGTCGTGACTGTTCCACTGCCTTCAGGCTCTGTTGTTCAAGTGGTCTAAAGGGGGCAGATTAGTTCAAGTTGTTTGTTTAAACGTATTGGCTGACAAGCCACATTATATTTGTGACAGGCATCTCAAAGTGAACTGTAAAGAGAAATGAATTTAGTCACGTCTGAATACAAAAAACGACTAGGTTGATATTCCAATAGATAACAGGCCAGATTATAATGAGCGTAAAGCAGAATAGCTGTGTGCATCTACAGTCAAACACTTTAAATGCTGGTATGTGAAAAGGGGCAATGCTACTGTTTGTTTAAGGATTCGTATCATGGAGACTGGAGAGAGAGCACGGGGCGATGCAGAAGTTGGTGGTTGGTCCTGCATTTCAATGAGAAATGTCGGCTACCTCTCGCACTCTCGACTCCCACACACCCTTTCCATAGGCTGCTCAGCCAGTGCAGCAGAAGCCCCTAACAATGCAGAAGACCCCAGCAAATATGATGAAAAAGTACCACAGATGTACAGTATTCTATTTTTCTACACTAGGTGTTCACTTATCACATTTGACCTTAACATTTTTTATAATATAGTCCACAGCAGTTTTGTCCATACCCATATAATAATAAAGGGACAATATAAGTCTAAATAATATGGATATAGCTTATAGTTTATAACTATATACCTATTCATTAACTTAGAAATAATGAATAGAATTGAAAGAATGTCACACTTAATGTCCTTTCCCATCCCGTGTACTGTATATGCTGCATTGCCTTTGAGTGTCCGACACGACTATGGTTATGGTGCAACGCATTAATCAACTTACCTCCCATAGCTGCCTTCATTACAAAATTCATGATGATGCTTTAAGTCTTGCCTCCCCTCAGATTCACAGTTTCACGTCAGACAGGACAGATGCTGCCCAGGTGCCAGAAGAAAGAAACCTTCGAAATTAAGACAGTAGAGGTTGAGTGGTTATATTGACCCATAACTAACTTTCTCTGTCAATGGCAGTGTGGATGCTCCCTCCTTTTAGTTTGCAACGTGAATGGTGTTGTGATTTACAAACAAGATGCGTTGTTGGCTACACCTCCTCCGGGTAATGCTAACCTCAAATGTATAAACCACTCTATTTTAGGAATTTATTCTGACGGGGTGGATTCCACGGAGAGAGCTCCGTGAAGGTCAGAAAAAGGTAAATTTAGAGCGAATTTCTTGTGACATATTTTGTGAAAAGGCTATATATTGACGGCACAGGTGTCGTAAATAACCTGCCCAACGTTGGTAACCTGCAATAGCGTAGCCTAGTACGTTTCATGGGGCCAATTAGCTTTCCTATACGGTACTTCAAATGGGAAGAAGCAGCCTCGTGTAAGCATAGGCTACCAGACAAGATATAGCACACCAATGCCTATAACAGGGTTCATTTGATCAAGGGGAAATATATACGGCTACTCAATTCCTCGAGCCCATAATCCGCGTTCAATGTCAAACTTTCAATTGTCCGGATTCAGTCATATGGTTCAAACCCCAAATGCACCGCGAGTTGTAGCCTACGACGTCCCAAGTAGGCTAATCATAATCCCAACCCTGGCTAATTTGAAATGAATAGGGCCTACGATCACGTTTTTTTAAAGATATATTTTTTAAATTCCCAACACATAACCTTGTCTGAACCCACACACAGCTACAAAAGCAACAGCAAAAATCACTTCCTTTCTCGAGCGCGGAGCGATTTCAGCACCATTTTTGGGGGGACAGCTCCCAATTCGTCCCACAACATCAACATCTCTTGTGTCTTGCGATCGGGACATGCGATTACCTTTCCGAGCGCCTTGGATCTCTCAAAATAGCAACGTTATCCTGGCAAAATATGGAAGTTGTCGCGAAATGAAGAGGGTGTGGAGATCCTTAGATGCTCACTTTGAGCATCCCTGCTGTATTTCCACCGTCTTCCTGGCTTCTGCACAACGACTGCACGCGCGTCAGAGGAGGGAACTGCAGTTGCTGTCTGATGATGAGGAGAGGAGGGTAATCACATGGGAGTTCGACCAACCTTCTCCCAAACGTCCCACGCCTTCACTGACAAAAACCTACTGCAAAACGTCTGCTGCCCCTATTACACAAGATTAGGCTACTAGGTTACACTGTTTGGCAAACTTCCACTTAGATACCCCAGATTAGCTATATATATATATAGATAGAGAGAGAGAGAGAGAGAGAGATTTATCAGAGAGTTTATATATATATATCTTCAAAAGTCTGACCTAAATGTTTTCGCAAGTAGGGTGAATGCACACTTCAGCTTACGTAGGCTTCTGTAGGTAACTCACGTCATGCACCATTTCAGTAGCTCGTTAATTCATTGGAGTGGATATGTCACAGCACTTTACATAGTTGGGGGAAACACCTCATCCACCATCAATGTGTAGCACCCACCTGGGTGATGCACGGCGACCATTTTTTGTGCCAGAACGCTCACCGCACATCAGCTAGAGAGGTGAGGAGTGATATATGCCAATTAGGAATGAGGGGGATGATTAAGTGGCCATGATGGAATGGGGCCAGGTTGGTAATTTAGCCATGACACCGGGTTTATCACCCCTACTCTTACAATAAGTGCCATGGGATTTTTAATGACCACAGAGAGTCAGGAGTCTTGTTTAATGTCCCACCTAAAAGACGGCTCCTTACGCAGGACAAATTTCCCCTTCCCTGTGGCATTGAGATCTCCTTAGACCAGAGGGAAGTCTGGCCCTCCAACACCACTTCCCGCAGCATCTGGTCTCCCATCCAGGGGCGACCAGGACCGACCCTGTTTAGCTTCAGAGGCAAGCCAGCATTGAAATGCAGGGTGAAATGCTGCTGCATACGCGGTTTTCATGGCACGCTGGAAATCCGAAATGTATATATATATTTTTCAATTTTTTTTTTTATCAACAAAAAAGGCGTAGATTGTTCTTCATTCACCACTGATTCGGGAATATAACATTTTCATAGTCATGGCATGCTTGGTTCAATAGCTATTGTCGAGATTTTTAAAAACGAATTTCCACCGAATATCCAATATAAAACGAAATATAAACAAGGTCATGTTCTTGTCAAGCATCCAATTACCCCGACATTTAATAGTAATGGTAATTTCCCTGTATTTTCCTCCAGTCAATGTGACTGTGCCAACCTGCATGAAAACAACACTATATGAGACCAGTACGAATTTGGTTAATGCTTAAAAGCCACTGTGAAATATAGCGAATGGATGGAAGGGACTTCAGCGAATGTTTGGCACAACCCTTTTCATTTACATTCCCCACCAGGCTCCAAAGCTGTTCAGAAAACGATGTAAAATGTCATGAACCATTTCTTCACCTTACCTTTATCCTACTCTTATCTGAAACGGAATAAGTGTGTCTTCTTTGTGTTGATACATGGGGTTTGGTTAGGTACATTCATTCCACATTTCGAAAAGGATACACAGGGCCAACAAGCGTGTTTTTCATTTCTATTGTCTGCGGTCGGTTATTTGAAACCATTCCGTTTATAAGTCAAATGAGCGTCAAAATAAAATGCATGACAATTCATTTTGATGCATTGGTGCATCTCATTTCAATTACGCTAATTGAGCGTAAGCCAACCAGACAAGGTTACTAAACGTTTTATTCTACTTTTATTTTACAAGGCTATCCCATTTTTCAAGGGAGAACATGGGACAGAAAAATCTAACAGAAAATAAGAAAAATATACAAAAAAGCTAAATAACCCTATAGAGAGGAGAAACAGGTCTCCTAAATAACCCCATAGAGAGGAGAAACAGGTCTCCTAAATAACCCCATAGAGAGGAGAAACAGGTCTCCTAAATAACCCTATAGAGAGGAGAAACAGGTCTCCTAAATAACCCTATAGAGAGGAGAAACAGGTCTCCTAAATAACCCTATAGAGAGGAGAAACAGGTCTCCTAAATAACCCTATAGAGAGGAGAAACAGGTCTCCTAAATAACCCCATATAGAGGAGAAACAGGTCTCCTAAATAACCCTATAGAGAGGAGAAACAGGTCTCCTAAATAACCCTATAGAGAGGAGAAACAGGTCTCCTAAATAACCCTATAGAGAGGAGAAACAGGTCTCCTAAATAACCCCATAGAGAGGAGAAACAGGTCTCCTAAATAACCCCATAGAGAGGAGAAACAGGTCTCCTAAATAACCCCATAGAGAGGAGAAACATGTCTCCTAAATAACCCTATAGAGAGGAGAAACAGGTCTCCTAAATAACCCTATAGAGAGGAGAAACAGGTCTCCTAAATAACCCTATAGAGAGGAGAAACAGGTCTCCTAAATAACCCTATAGAGAGGAGAAACAGGTCTCCTAAATAACCCCATAGAGAGGAGAAACAGGTCTCCTAAATAACCCCATAGAGAGGAGAAACAGGTCTCCTAAATAACCCTATAGAGAGGAGAAACAGGTCTCCTAAATAACCATATAGAGAGGAGAAACAGGTCTCCTAAATAACCCTATAGAGAGGAGAAACAGGTCTCCTAAATAACCCTATAGAGAGGAGAAACAGGTCTCCTAAATAACCCCATAGAGAGGAGAAACAGGTCTCCTAAATAACCCTATAGAGAGGAGAAACAGGTCTCCTAAATAACCCTATAGAGAGGAGAAACAGGTCTCCTAAATAACCCTATAGAGAGGAGAAACAGGTCTCCTAAATAACCCCATAGAGAGGAGAAACAGGTCTCCTAAATAACCCCATAGAGAGGAGAAACAGGTCTCCTAAATAACCCTATAGAGAGGAGAAACAGGTCTCCTAAATAACCCTATAGAGAGGAGAAACAGGTCTCCTAAATAACCCCATAGAGAGGAGAAACAGGTCTCCTAAATAACCCCATAGAGAGGAGAAACAGGTCTCCTAAATAACCCTATAGAGAGGAGAAACAGGTCTCCTAAATAACCCTATAGAGAGGAGAAACAGGTCTCCTAAATAACCCTATAGAGAGGAGAAACAGGTCTCCTAAATAACCCCATAGAGAGGAGAAACAGGTCTCCTAAATAACCCCATAGAGAGGAGAAACAGGTCTCCTAAATAACCCTATAGAGAGGAGAAACAGGTCTCCTAAATAACCCTATAGAGAGGAGAAACAGGTCTCCTAAATAACCCCATAGAGAGGAGAAACAGGTCTCCTAAATAACCCCATAGAGAGGAGAAACAGGTATCCTAAATAACCCCATAGAGAGGAGAAACAGGTCTCCTAAATAACCCTATAGAGAGGAGAAACAGGTCTCCTAAATAACCCTATAGAGAGGAGAAACAGGTCTCCTAAATAACCCTATAGAGAGGAGAAACAGGTCTCCTAAATAACCCTATAGAGAGGAGAAACATGTCTCCTAAATAACCCTATAGAGAGGAGAAACAGGTCTCCTAAATAACCCAATAGAGAGGAGAAACAGGTCTCCTAAATAACCCTATAGAGAGGAGAAACAGGTCTCCTAAATAACCATATAGAGAGGAGAACCAGGTCTCCTAAATAACCCTATAGAGAGGAGAAACAGGTCTCCTAAAAACTGCACATGCCCAGAAGCTGCTGTATGAATTAACTATTAATCTCCTATCTGCTCCTATCTGCTCTCTCAATCTCTGCTCACTCTCTCTTCCTCTCTCTCCCCCTCTTTCTCTCTCTTTTTTATTTTTCTATATATCTTTTCAATCTCTCTCTCACACACACTTATCTCAGCCACACTTATCTCAGCCTCTCCCCCTTCTATCTCCCCCCCATGCCCCCTTCCCTCTCTCTGTCTCTCTTTCACTCTCATTCTCTCCCCATCTCTCGGTCTCTCCCCCTTTCTCCTTCAATCTCTTCAATCTCCCCCTCTTCACTCCCCCCCCCCATCTCTCTCTGAAACAACATTTGCATTATTTAACAGCCCCTGCAAGGGTGACTTCGTCTTTGCGTGCTTGACATGCTGCCTGCGCCCCACTGCCTAGTGCTAGTGCCTATATACCAAGCCCCACTGTGAGTCTTCAGAGCCAGGCAGCTATACTAATAACTGACTACAGTAGAGGGTTAGAAGAAGGGCTGTCATAGAATCCATTCATTCATCAAGACACTGGGACTGTGTCTGGTAGAAGCACACTGACACAAACATCCATCATTCTCTATATAGAACCCTCGTGTGCTGTAAAAATGACATCCCTCCGTTACGGAACTCACACCAGAGAGGAGGGTTCGAGGAGTTCCATTGAGCTGTATTGTAGAATGTTGGAGGAGAGGAAGAGGTTGGCTATTGACTGCTAACACAGAGGTTGGCTATGTGAGAAATGTTGCTTTTAGTCCTGTGTTGTCCCACATTTCCCACATTGTGGGAAAATGTTGTGGGAGCCTGTAGTGTTTTCAGTATCATTGCACTCTGAGAAATATGAATCAATTGTACATTTCACAAATACATTTTAGTCATTTTGCAGATGCTCTTATCCATAGCAACTTACAGTAGTGCATGCATTCATTTTCGTACTATCACACTCCCTATGATATTCTTAGTTCAATTCCCCTCATCTGTGCAGAGCTGAAGGACACCTCTCTCTCTGACTCTATGTGCTTTTCCTGAAGTAGAGCAGAGCTGAGGAGGAGGGCACGTTTGCTTTGATATTAGTGTCAATCAACTGCACTCTGTGGTCTCTGGAGTAGGTGTGACTGCCTGCCTGTCTGCCTAGCTGGGCTTCCACTGCAATGCGTAAAGGGTTCACTCCCCAGCGAGGGCGGGTCCAGCTCGGCCGGACGTCCTGCAGCTATTGTGATGAGAGAGACATTTAAACGTGTTAACCCTCGCAAGGCTGCCGGCCCAGACGGCATCCCTAGCTGAGTTCTCAGAGCATGCACAGACCAGCTGGCTGGTGTGTTTACGGACATATTCAATCTCTCCCTATCCCAGTCTGCTGTCCCCACATGCTTTAAGATGGCCATCAATCAATCAAATGTATTTAAAAGGCCCTTCTTACATACGCTGATGTCACAAAGTGCTGTACAGACACCCAGCCTAAAACCCCAAACAGCAAGCAATACAGGTGTAGAAGCACGGTGGCTAGGAAAAACTCCCTAGAAAGGCCAGAACCTAGGAAGAAACCTAGAGAGAAACCAGGCTATGAGGGGTGGCCAGTCCTCCTCTGGCTGTGCCGGGTGGAGATTATAACAGAACATGGCCAAGATGATCAAATGTTCAGAGATGACCAGCAGGGTCAAATAATAATAATCACAGTGGTTGTCGAGGGTGTAACAGGTCAGCACCTCAGGAGCAAATGTCAGTTGGCTTTTCATAGCCGATCATTAAGAGCATCTCTACCGCTCCTGCTGTCTCTAGAGAGTTGAAAACGGCAGGTCCGGGACAGGTAGCACGTGCGATGAACAGGTCAGGGTTCAATACCCGCAGGCAGAACAGTTGAAACTGGAGCAGCAGCACGACCAGGTGGACGGGGGACAGCAAGGAGTCATCAGGCCAGGTAGTCCTGAGGCATGGTCCTCCAAGAGAGAGAAAGAACGAAAGAAAAAAAGAGAGAGGATTAGAGAAGGCATACTTAAATTCACACAAGACACCGGATAAGGCAGGAGAAATACTCCAGATATAACAGACTGACCCTAGTGACTCAACCCACTCAAGTGATGCACCCCTCCTAGGGACGGTATGGAAGAGCACCAGTAAGCCAGTGACTCAGCCCCTGTAATAGGGTTAGAGGCAGAGAATCCCAGTGGAGAGAGGGGAACCGACCAGGCAGAGACAGCAAGTGCGGTTTGTTGCTCCAGTGCCTTTCCGTTCACCATTGTTCCTGAACCCAAGAAGGCAAAGATAACTGAACTAAATGACTATCACCCCATAGCACTCACTTCTGTCGTCATGAAGTGCTTTGAGAGACTAGTCAAGGATCATATCACCCCCACCTTACCTGCCACCCTAGACCCACTTCAATTTGCATACTGCCCCAATAGGTCCACAGACGATGCAATCGCCATCACACTGCACACTGCCCTTTCCCATCTGGACAAGAGGAATACCTATTTAAGAATGATGTTAATTGACTACAGCTCAGCATTCAACACCATAGTACCCTCCAAGCTCATCATTAAGCTTGAGACCCTGGGTCTCAACCACACCCTATGCAATTGGGTCCTGGACTTTCTGACCGGTCGCCCCCAGGTGGTGAAGGTAGGAAACAATATCTCCCCTTTGCTGATCCTCGACAACGGGGCACCACAAGGGTGCATGCTCAAGGCCAAAAATATCATCAAGGACAACAACCACCCGAGCCACTGCCTGTTCACCCTGCTACCATCCAGGAGGTGAGGTCAGTACAGGTGCATCAAAGCTGGGACCGATAGAGTGAAAAACAGCTTCTATCTCAAGGCCATCAGACTGTTAAACAGCCATCACTAACACAGAGAGGCTGCTGCCTACATACAGACTCAAAATCATTGGCCACTTTAATAAATGGATCACTAGTCCCTTTAAATAATGCCACTTAAATAATGTTTACATATCTTACATACTCATTTCATATGTATATATACTGTATTTTATAGCATCTTGCCTATGCTGCTCGGTCATGACCCATCCATATATTTATATGAACATATTCTTATTCCATCCCTTTAGATTTGTGTGTATTAGGTAGTTCGGTAGTCATCCCTAACTACAACATTTTCAGACAAGATAGAACGGCCAAAGGGGGCGGTGTTGCAATCTACTGCAAAGATAGCCTGCGGAGTTCTGTCCTACTATCCAGGTCTGTACCCAAACAATTTGAAGTTTTACTTTTAAAAATCCACCTCTCTAAAAACAAGTCTCTCACCGTTGCCGCCTACTATAGAACACCCTCTGCCCCCAGCTGTGCTCTGGACACCATATGTGAACTGATTGCCCCCCATCTATCTTCAGAGCTCGTACTGCTAGGCGACCTAAACTGGAACATGCTTAACACCCCAGCCATCCTACAATCTAAGCTTGATGCCCCCAATCTCACACAAATTATCAATGAACCAACCAGGTACCACCCCAAAGCCATAAAAACAGACACCCTCATAGATATCATCCTAACCAACTTGCCCTCTAAATACACCTCTGCTGTTTTCAACCAAGATCTTAGCGATCACTGCCTCATTGCCTGCATCCGTAATGGGTCAGCGGTCTCCACTCATCACTGTCAAACGCTCCCTGAAACACTTCAGCGAGCAGGCCTTTCTAATCGACCTGGCCGGGGTATCCTGGAAGGATATTGATCTCATCCCGTCAGTAGAGGATGCCTGGTTATTTAAAAAAAAGCCTTCCTCACCATCTTAAATAAGCATGCCCCATTCAAGAAATTTAGAACCAAGAACAGATATAGCCCTTGGTTCTCTCCAGACCTGACTGCCCTTAACCAACACAAAAACATCCTATGGCGTTCTGCATTAACATCGGACAGCCCCCGTGATATGCAACTTTTCAGGCGAAGCTAGTAACCAATATACACAGGCAGTTAGAAAAGCCAAGGCTAACTTTTTCAAGCAGAAATTTGCTTCCTGCAACACAAACTCAAAAAAGTTCTGGGACACTGTAAAGTCCATGGAGAATAAGAACACCTCCTCCCAGCTGCCCACTGCACTGAAGATAGAAAACACTGTCACCACCGATAGATCCACTATAATTGAGAATTTCAATAAGCATTTTTCTATGGCTGGCCATGCTTTCCACCTGGCTACCCCTACCCCGGTCAACAGCACTGCACCCCCCACAGCAACTCGCACAAGCCTTCCCCATTTCTCCTTCTCCCAAATCCAGTCAGCTGATGTTCTGAAAGAGCTGCAAAATCTGGACCCCTACAAATCAGCCGGGCTAGACAATCTGGACCCTTTCTTTCTAAAATTATCTGCCAAAATTGTTGCCATCCCTATTACTAGCCTGTTCAACCTCTCTTTTGTGTCGTCTGAGATTCCCAAAGATTGAAAAGCAGCTGCGGTCATCCCCCTCTTCAAAGGGGGGGACACTCTTGACCCAAACTGCTACAGACATATCTATCCTACCCTGCCTTTCTAAGGTCTTCGAAAGCCAAGTCAACAAACAGATTACCGACCATTCAGAATCCCACCATACCTTCTCCGCTATGCAATCTGGTCTCAGAGCTGGTCATGGGTGCACCTCAGCCACACTCAAGGTCATAAACGATATCTTAACCGCCATCGATAAGAAACAATACTGTGCAGCCGTATTCATTGACCTGGCCAAGGCTTTCGACTGTCAATCACCACATCCTCATCGGCAGACTCGACAGCCTTGGTTTCTCAAATGATTGCCTCGCCTGGTTCACCAACTACTTCTCTGATAGAGTTCAGTGTGTCAAATCAGAGGGTCTGTTGTCCGGGCCTCTGGCAGTCTCTATGAGGGTGCCACAGGGTTCAATTCTTGGACGGACTCTCTTCTCTGTATACATCAATGATGTCGCTCTTGCTGCTGGTGAGTCTCTGATCCACCTCTACGCAAACAACACCATTCTGTATACTTCTGGCCCTTTGGACACTGTGTTAACAAGCCTCTAGACAAGCTTCAATGCCATACAACTCTCCTTCCATGGCCTCGAAATGCTCTTAAATACAAGTAAAACTAAATGCATGCTCTTCAACCGATCGCTGCCTGCACCTGCCCGCCTGTCCAACATCACTACTCTGGATGGCTCTGACTTAGAATATGTGGACAACTACAAATACCTAGGTGTCTGGTTAGACTGTAAACTCTCCTTCCAGACTCACATCAAACATCTCCAATCCAAAGTTAAATCAAGAATTGTTTTCCTATTTCGCAACAAAACATCCTTCACTCATGCTGCCAAACATACCCTTGTAAAACTGACCATCCTACCAATCCTCGACTTCAGTGATGTCATTTACAAAATAGCCTCCAATACCCTACTCAATAAATTGGATGCAGTCTATCACAGTGCCATCCATTTTGTCACCAAAGCCCCATATACTACCCACCACTGCGACCTGTACGCTCTCGTTGGCTGGCCCTCACTTCATACTCGTCGTCAAACCCACTGGCTCCAGGTAATCTACAAGGTAATCTAAAGTCCCCCCTTATCTCAGCTCGCTGGTCACCATAGCATCACCCACCTGTAGCACGCGCTCCAGCAGGTATATCTCTCTGGTCACCCCCAAAACCAATTCTTCCTTTGGCCGCCTCTCCTTCCAGTTCTCTGCTGCCAATGACTGGAACGAACTACAAAAATCTCTGAAACTGGAAACACTTATCTCCCTCACTAGCTTTAAGCATCAGCTGTCAGAGCAGCTCACAGATTACTGCACCTGTACATAGCCCATCTATAATTTAGCCCAAACAGCTACCTCTTTCCCTACTGTATTTATTTATTTATTTTGCTCCTTTGCACCCCATTATTTCTATCTCTACTTTGCACATTCTTCCACTGCAAATCAACCATTCCAGTGTTTTAATTGCTATATTGTATTTACTTCGCCACCATGGCCTTTTTTTGCCTTTACCTCCCTTATCTCACCTCACTTGCTCACATTGTATATAGACTTATTTTTCTACTGTATTATTGACTGTTTGTTTGTTTTACTCCATGTGTAACTCTGTGTTGTTGTATGTGTCGAACTGCTTTGCTTTATCTTGGCCAGGTCGCAATTGTAAATGAGAACTTGTTCTCAACTTGCCTACCTGGTTAAAAAAAAATATTACTGCACTGTCAGAACTAGAAGCACAAGTATTTCCCTACACTCGCATTGCAGACAACACAACAGTGGTAGGCCTGATCACCGACAACGACGAGACAGTCTATAGGGAGGAAGTCAGAGACCTGGCCGGGTGGTGCCAGAATAACAACCTATCCCTCAACGTAACCAAGACTAAGGAGATTATTGTGGACTACAGGAAAAGGAGGACCGAGCACGCCCCCATACCCATCGACGGGGCTATAGTGGAGCAGGTTGAGAGCATCAAGTTCCTTGGTGTCCACATCAACAACAAACTAGAATGGTCCAAATACACCAAGACAGTCGTGAAGAGGGCACGACAAAGCCTATTCCCCCTCAGGAAACTAAAAAGATTTGGCATGGGTCCCGAGATACTCAAAAGGTTCTACAGCTGCAACATAGAGAGCATCACTTCCCTGGTTGCATCACTGCCCTGGTACGGCAATTGCTCGGCCTCTATCCGCAAGGCACTACAGAGGGTAGATGGGGCTAAGCTGCCTGCCATCCAGGACCTCTACACCAGGCGGTGTCAGAGGAAGGCCCTAAAAATTGTCAAAGACCCCAGCCACCCCAGTCATAGACTGTTCTCTCTACTACCGCATGACAAGCTGTACCGGAGTGCCAAGTCTAGGACAAAAAGGCTTCTCAACAGTTTTTACACCCAAGCCATAAGACTCCTGAACAGGTAATCAAATGGCTAACCGGGCTATTTGCATTGTGTGCCCCCCCCAACCCCTCTTTTTACGCTGCTGCTACTCTCTGTTCATCATATATGCATAGTCACTTTAACCATATCTACATGTCATACTACCTCAATCAGCCTGACTAAACAGCCCACACAACAGGGAGGGAGCTGGGAAAAGGAAACAGCCCAGACAACAGGGAGGGAGCTGAGAAAAGGAAACAGCCCAGGCAACAGGGAGGGAGCTGGATGAAGGAAACAGCCCAGACAACAGGGAGGGAGCTGGACGAAGGAAACAGCCCAGACAACAGGAAGGGAGCTGGACGACGGAAACAGCCCAGGCAACAGGGAGGGAGCTGGACGAAGGAAACAACCCAGACAACAGGGAGGGAGCTGGGAAAAGGAAACAGCCCAGAAAACAGGGAGGGAGCTGGACGAAGGAAACAGCCCAGGCAACAGGGAGGGAGCTGGGCGAAGGAAACACCCCAGACAACAGGGAGGGAGCTGGACGAAGGAAACAGCCCAGGCAACAGGGAGGGAGCCGGACGAAGGAAACAGCACAGACAACAGGGAGGGAGCTGGGCGAAGGAAACAGCCCAGACAACAGGGAGGGAGCTGGACGAAGGAAACAGCCCAGGCAACAGGGAGGGAGCTGGGCGAAGGAAACAGCCCAGACAACAGGGAGGGAGCTGGGAAAAGGAAACAGCCCAGACAACAGGGAGGGAGCTGGGAAAAGGAAACAGCCCAGACAACAGGGAGGGAGCTGGGAAAAGGAAACAGCCCAGACAACAGGGAGGGAGCTGGAAAGTGTCCAAAGTGTTACATCCAGTACAGAGAGCTGGGGATGTTCTGTAGATTGCTACCCGACTCCCGTTCCTAGACTTCTCAGAGGCAGCCAGCCCCCACCCTCCTCTCTCTTTCACACATTACACACCCCCTTTCACTCTGGCTTTTTAAGAGAAAGCGTTTGTGCATGACGTTGGATGTGTGTTGCTCCTGAAGGGTTTTGGGTTCTTCTAATTAGTGCAGTGAGGGATATTTGGCTGAAAGCAATGTTAACTCAATTAGTAGAGAGAGTACTCTGTGTGTGACACAGAAAGTCTTGGTGCCAAATGTGAATATTAGCACCGATGTGGAACCCAACTGGCGTCCGCTCCTTGCTACTGTGCATAGGGGAAATGCCCTCACAAAATCATACTTAAGTAAACTAGTGGAACACTGTTCAGGTTTTTGCTTTCTCTGTGTATGCTCATGCTGTTACCTTTTGATCGTTGCATGCTCGTCAATGCTGGTTGGATTGAGCAAGAATCCTGTGATGGCTTGCAAAGTAATACCTCAGAGAGACTGCAACTGTACTCCTCCCCCCATTTTGTTAAGCGTGTTTCTGAACTGTCTATGCCGTAGCCTCTCCCTGCATTGCTATGACAAAAAGCCTATTGTACTCTGTTAAAACACAGATCCAGTCCAAATGCCTTTTAACGCTCGGTGATATTCATCCCTGGTCATCGGAAATCTCTAAATCCATACCCAAAGGCCTGCGTCACGCAAAGCAAAAATATCCATCATCACAAAAGGCCCATCCGCCATCTTAGTTTTTTTTTTACCCCAATGAGCATTGAATAAATAACGTGGTTCTAGACTCGCTAACTCTGCAGAAAGAGACAAATCACGGGGCCACAGTATATGCCCTGTATTGATTAAAGGCTGTTGATCGATACTGCACGGTTGACGGTTAGTAGTTTTATGAGGGGCAGTCATGCCATTCCCACTTTGTTTTATGTTTCCCCTCACCCTCTGCTGACCCAGCACTCTTTACAGGCTCTGGCTAGGGGCCAGGCAGGGGGAGGCAGACAGAAAAGGCAGGCTGGGGGAAACAGACTAGTCAGGGAGACCAGGTAGGCAGGGGGAGACAGACCAGACAGGCAGGCAGGGAAGTATAGGCAGAGAGGGAGGCAGGACAGGAAGGCTGGAGGAGGCAGACCAGAGAGACAGGCAAGGGGGTGCGGGGGCGTGTCTTCAGTTCAGCCTCCTAACATCCTCTGGAGTTCAGTGGCAGAGGGAGCATTTGATATTGTGTTCATTGTTTACTAAGGGCTTTGTTTGTTCTCTCTCTGTGTCCACGTAGAGCAGTGAGCTTTTATTCTGTAGTGTTTGAGTAGTGCTTTGCTGTTACTGTGTCCCTCATCGACTGTGAGTCAAGTATTGAAAAGAGAAGTACAGTCAAACGGATATTTGATCATATTTTGTTACAACAATGATATTAACATATCTGTGTAAACATTTGTGTATAACATTCAGTGGTTGAATAGGAGTTGTGTGGGTGGTAAAGGTGGCTCGAAATCAGTTTGCATTTTCACAATCATTTTGAAGAGAGATTTGTTTTGTTCTGCTCTGTTCTATGCTGCGGTCTCCTGACAACTCCACACAGACCGTGTGTTGGTGTATTGATGACATGATTTCCAGCTTTGACACACACACACACACACACACGACACATGCATACAAGGGCTGGTGCGCACACAAATCACACACAAACTGCTAATGCTGGTCTTTCAATTGCTGTGTAGGTCCATGCATACATTTAGTAATACATTCAAGGGGTCATGCATATTTTACAGCTTTAAAGGGTAGGCTAGGGTGAAAACAGTGAGTGACCAGATATATCAGAATCTTCTAAAGATATTTCAGGACATAGTTCTCTTTTTAAAAAATGATCCACTTCAAATGATGATAGCATATGCAGTACATAAACTATGCCATAATTGACATGCGTTGTGTGGTCCACACAGAAATACCTCCAAGTGTGTGTGTATGACTTTGCAGATATAATGGGTTGCCCTTGAGAGACCTTCACTAGCATTGCAGGGATGATGAAATGCACTCTCTCTTACTGTATTCGCTCTACCTCCCTCCTCTGACCAAACCAGGGAACTGCACCCGAATCAGACGAGCAGTGATCACACCGGCGTTTAAATTGCAGGGGTGGATCGCGGGTGGCAGTCGTACGCCTGAATTGTTGGTCCACACAACCGTCTGGGTTGTTCAAACAGCTTCCTTTCTGCTGTAATTACTTAATTCATTATTCAAATGATAAACTGCTTTTAAAGGGGTGAATTGGATGCTATCCTAGCTGCTACCCTGTAACTTATATACTGTTTACCCTACACCTAAAATTGCTTTTAAGGGCAAACACTATCCAAATGGTCATGTCAGTTAGTCAACCGACATTTGAAACATAATCCAACATAATCCAGCTCCTGGCTCCTGAGCATAACAGAGCAGAGCTCTTTTTTTTTTTGTGTTGTACCAAATGAAGTGACAAATATAAATAGAAAATAGAAAATACATACATTGTCGATGTAGCCTATCTATTGGGATATTTACCTCGTCTTTTTTTCTTACAGATAAGTCCTCCTATAGCACAGAGCACTGTGATAAGTGCTTCCTGTACTGCCCCATTAGCAAACCTGAGTTCAAAGTGGACAGGAAAATGATCATTTGGCTTGATTGTTCAATAGTGGTGGTGTTGGGTGGGGGGCTGGAGAGGAAACCCAGTGTTGTGGGGGAACCCATGAGCAGTGGAGCTGGATAAGAGAGGGGAATACCAGATAATACCTGCCCCTTGTGGACAGTGCAAATGTAATGGGGTTGTGTTGTGAAGTAACGGTAAAGTAAAGTAAAGGTCTAATTATAAGACTTTTAACGGGCAACCTTATAGTCAGCCAGATACTGGACATACTTCACAAGGCGACTGTTAGGTGAGTCAACCTGGGGACTAGCAGTTTGCGTTGTTTACCTAACGCCCATTGAAAGAGGTGTTTGCAAATACCTAATTTAATCTAAGCGTGCAAAAAAAAAAAAATGTGTGCTGTTCGCATGTGTAAAATGCATGAAATAGGGTGCCAGCTGAAATCAGAGTCGGTTCCAAGGAGCCCATTGCAGCAGTGTGACAGCCTTTGGTTCATTCAACACTTACCTGGACAAGTCCCCGGGGCAGCGCTGTTCTTTCATGATGTCTGGGGTTAAGTGGGTGGGGGGGGGGGGGGGGGGGAAGGAGTGTCTGCATTCTGGTCTCTATGCACGTCCTACTGCGTCACACAACCCGCCCCCTCCATCACCTCCCCTACCTCTCTCTCTCCCCTCCTCTCTCTCACTTTGCAGCTCTCAAGGCTTAACACCAGTCAGCTCTTATATAATCCAGCCCTCATTTGTGGAAATAGCCCTGCAATGCAGCACAGTTATAAAATAGCAAGCCGCACTGCTGCTGCTGGGTTGTGCTCAGGATGGGGGGCTGAGAGATGTGCTCAGGATGGGGGGCTGAGAGATGTGCTCAGGATGGGGGGGCTGAGAGATGTGCTCAGTGAAGTGGCAGCGAGCGAGAGAGCGAGGTTCAGCACACAGTAGCTGTGTTCAAAGAGGGGAGATTGAACACTCAAGAGAAGAAAGTCCTTGAGAAATAACCGTATTTTTCAAATCTTCAGTTTTCCTCAAGGCCAATTCATTGCTGCCTTTGATGACTGTATGCAAGCATGCAGATTTGCAGAATTAGGAAACGTCATAGTGGAGAAAGAGTTGATCAGACTTTTGATTGGATATCTATATCTTACCCTAAGAGGACCAAAATAACTTGAAAGGTGTCGTAGCAGAGGTAACCTGGTAGTTAGTTCGCTGAGCTACGTGCTCTCATTTGCCTGACGGGTAACCTTGCCTGAGACCTGAAGCTCATAGAGATAACACTTAGACTTTAGCTTAGCGGGATAGTATGAGTTGAGTGACAACCATAGACCGGTAAGGACCAACATTTGATACACAGCCTGTTCAATGAAACTCATCCAGGCCAGGGGTAGTCATTGATTAAAGAAACATTTCAGAGCTCCATCAACTGGCAATGAGAATCCTTCAGAAACTAGAAAAGGTCCATTTTCTGAAGAAAATATATGTGTTCTTGCTTCAGCTTTTACTACATGTTTTAGATACAGTGTATATGGTCTAGATTAGAGCTAGCCTGGTCCCAGATCTGTTTGTGCTTTTGCCAACTCCACTGCTGTCATTGTCAAGCCATACATACACTACCGGTCAAAGGTTTTAGAGCACCTACTCATTCAAGGCTCTTTCTTTATTTTGACTATTTTCTACATTGTAGAATAATAGTGAAGACATCAAAACTATGAAATAACACATATGGAATCATGTAGTAACCAAAAAAAAAGTGTTGAACAAATCAAAATATATTTTATATTTGAGATTCTTCAAAGTAGCTACCCTTTGCCTTGATGACAGCTTTGCACACTCTTGGCATTCTCTCAACCAGCTTCATGAGGTAGTCACCTGGAATGCATTTCAATTAACAGGTGTGCCTTCTTAAAAGTTAATTTGTGGAATTTCTTTCCTTCTTAATGCGTTTGAGACAATCAGTTGTGTTGAGACAATGTAGGGGGTGTATACAGAAGATAGCCCTATTTGGTAAAACCAAGTCTATAGTACGACAAGAAAAGCTGAAATAAGCAAAGAGAAATTACTTTAAGACATGAAGGTCAGTCAATACGAAGCATTTCAAGAACTTTGAAAGTTTCTACAAGTGCAGTCGCCAAAGCATTTCGCTACACTCGCATTAACATCTGCTAACCATGTGTATGTGACAAATACATTTGATTTCATTTGATTCTTCCTCGGTTCCTGCCTTTCTAGAGTTTTTCCTAGCCACCGTGCTTCTACATCTGCATTGGTTGCTGTTTTGGTTTTTAGGCTGGGTTTCTGTATAACACTTTGTGACATTTGCGGATGTGAAAAGGGCTTTATAAATACATTTGAATGATTGATTGTTAGACTCCCGCCTGCTGTACTAATAACCAGTAAACAGTGTCCTTCTCCGACAGCGCAATTGTTTCGCCCTGTTCTGGTGCTTGAAGTATGTTTTTTAAGATTTCGCGCACAAGAGCAATATATGCACCAGTAATGTTCAATTGGTTTGAGTAACTAATCCTAGCCTCTGACTCATAAGTACCCGGGACCATTTCACTTTCACGCAAGCCTACATCTGAAAGAGACATGATGAGAGACATTGCATGAGATTAAGAGGATCTGCTTGAATAAAGGTAAGTAAAGTTAATTTAGTGCAACGTTCACGCTTCAGAGTATTAATGCCAGCGCTAGCTAACTTTGATCTAGCTACATAGCTAGCTAACGTTTGTGGAACTACACTTTCGGCTAGAAGTTATCTAGCTAGCTAGCTAACGCAAGTTGGACAAGACAAACATATTGTCCTCCGTTATAACAAACTTCGCTATTTAGTTAATGTAATAAGCGCATTTTCACTATGAATCACAAAGCTAGCTAGCCTAGTTGAAAGTTAGCTGAAGTTAGCACACGTGAGCTAACCAGCTAATCATCCTATCATACATAGATAACGTTACTAGTAGCCAACTGTCTAACTTAGCAAACGTTAAATGTGTAATTGTTTGCTAACTAATCCGTGTGAATAAAAGCAGTTTGAGCTAACTAGCTATCCCGCTAACGACGTTACAAGCAACAGTTAGATAGCTAACTGCTAATAGCTTGTTATAGCAACAGAACCTGGCCACCATCACTTGCTGATTTAGGCGAACTTTTTAAGCTAATAGGTATGTAGCGTGATAACGTTAGCTACTTTTATCAATTGAAACTGACCTTGATATGGCAAGGCTGACTACAAAAATGTATATTCAAACTAAAAATGAACAGTTAGCCTAAAATGTATTTCCTAGCAAGTGTATTCTAGCTAGCTAACATACTGTATCATTGAAATAGCTACATTGTAAATAGCTAGAATATTTCGTCCTTTCATGAGAAATATAAAGTTAGTTGAAACTGGCTAATTATCTTTACCTACTTCTGAGTTTAGCAATGCCCATTACACTATTATTTAATGTACATTTGTTCCGTGAATTTATAGATGGAGGCCTGTCGACTGGCTATTAGAGAATACAGTAGATTTGTGTTTGTTGCGTCAGGTGTGGAATCAAATATTTTGTCCTACCACCACCTATTATTGTACATCAGAGTAAATTCTTAGTATCCCTCTATTTACCAGTGGGTGGCGCAATTTCACTATCAGCAACACGTTATTTATATTAAACTGCCTTTGGATTTGACAGTGTATATAATACAGTATATAGTACAGTATAATATAAATATACTAGGATCTGTCTTTGATTAGGTACGAAATAAACGTGTTATGCAGGCCTATGTCTAGACTCCACAACCTTGGAGACATGCCCTTTTATATCCTAATCAGACAGCACCAAATGTTCTGAAAACACCAGCCTGAGAGTCTAGTAGGAAGTTCAAACAAAAAGGCAATGACTGTCAGTTGCTACAGAATCAGAGTTCACAGGAGGTCTACAATACAACAGTGAATACATCAGTGTGTCCTCGGTCCTTTTACATCCAGTCTGGCGTCAACCATCAACATATGAGAATAATCCATAACATTGAGTATCAAGTCTAGTGACCATCAACCCGCACCTTGAGTATCAAAAACACTGGAAATCAGGTTTCAAACAATTATGCTGCCTCAAGGTCACATTACGAAGTGATGGGTGATGTGCTGTTAGTCAACGGTAGGCAGGCAGGCTATAGACTATGCGTTTGAATGGATGAATCTGAATGAATTGCGAGTTGAGATTGAGAGATAAAAATAGGTCCTTTTTAAATCATGGCCACAACTTTTTTTTTTAATGCGATTCTATTTAGAAATGTTATTTGTTGCGCAATTACTGAGTTTACAAAAGCAGGTTTCACTCTATAGTCTACAGGCTTTTTGAGGAGCTACTGTTGCGCTGTCTGACAGGTGGTAGGTAGGCTATAGTCTCTGTATGCTGTGATATTTAAGATGCATGACGACTAACAAAAATACACACAAGCCAATTTAATTTCAAAATGAATGCAAATTGACCTGTAGACCAATAAACATGTCTGGTAAAATGTATTCTCGCCGACCTAACACTGATTAACTGTTAACATCTCTCTAACCCCCCCAATTAATTCAGGACTCTCCGTAACCAATGTAGCATCTACATTAATGTAGAAGTGTTTAGAAACATTATATTCCTATATATACAATAAAATGGACTTCATAATGACAACACATTATTTCTATTGGGCCACAATTAATCTGAAACACAACCAAAACAAACAGCAAATGCATCCAACAAGTTTGCAGAGTCACACGCTTGATGTAATCATTGCGTGCAAGGAATACGGGACAAAATACTAAACATTTGACTACTTTAATACACATAAGTGGATTTTGCCCAATACTTTTGGTCCCCTTAAATGGGAGGGGCTATGTACAAAAAGTGGTGTAATTTCTAAACGGTTGACCCGATATGGATGATAATACACTCAAATTAAAGCTGACAGTCTGCACTTTAACCTCCATAGTCATTTAATAATGTAAAATCCAACGTACTGGAGTACAGAGCCAAAACAACAAATGGGTCACTGTCCCAATACTTTTGGAGCTTACTGTACAACACATCTCAAACACATCTATGGCATGTTAATATACCTTGCCTAATCGTCCTCTATGTTTGGGCTAGGCCATGTGTTAGGATTATTAATATCCTATGCAAGCAATGTTCTCACTATATAGATGGAGAATGGCGGTGTCTGTGCAAACAAACATCAGGTGAATGGGTCCAAAAATCTCTATTTTTTTTTTCTGGTTGTTATGTAACATACCCCTCAGGTTGTATCATTGCGCCATTCCAACCATTCCCTCAAACCTGGTAAAATAAGGGTTAAAAATAATCATTTCAAAAACACTTGGGGGGAGGGGAATAAATCTCCTTTATCATACGTGGCAGCTTCCCATCTGGACTATGATAATTACACGAAAGAAGGCCAAGGACTCTGGATTTAAGCCTAAACAAGCGAGGACCAATCGAAAGACACCCTGCAGATGGTACATCTTGGAGGAGTTAGAGAGGAGCTAAAGTTTTTACATTTGTTCTTTTATCAGTAAGATTTATAATAACATTAGTAGTAGGTAGACAAATCAAATGGGTACTATAGTGCAGCAGGCAAATCAAGTGGGTACTGTGGTGCAGTAGACAAATCAAGTGGGTACTGTGGTGCAGTAGACAAATCAAGTGGGTACTGTGGTGCAGTAGACAAATCAAGTGGGTACTGTGGTGCAGTAGGCAAATCAAGTGGGTACTGTGGTGCAGTAGATAAATCAAGTGGGTACTGTGGTGCAGTAGACAAATCAAGTGGGTACTGTGGTGCAGTAGACAAATCAAGTGGGTACTGTGGTGCAGTAGACAAATCAAGTGGGTACTGTGGTGCAGTAGACAAATCAAGTGGGTACCGTGGTGCAGCAGACTACCGCATATTACACACGGCAGAACTACATTAAAAAAAGCCCATAGATTTAAGAAGTATTTTGGTACATGCAGTGCATTCGGAAAGTATTCAGACCCCTTGACTTTTTCCTCATTTTGTTAAGTAACAGCCTTATTCTAAAATGGATTAAATAGTTTTTCCCCCTCCAATCTACACACATACCCCATAATGAAAATGAAAAAAACAGGTTTAGATTTGCTAAAAATTCTATCAAATGAAATGACATTTACATAAGTATTCAGACCCGTTCTCAGTACTTTGTTGAAGCACCTTTGGCAGCAATTAATGACTTGCGTCTTCTTGGGTATGACGCTACAAGCTTGGCACACCTGTGTTTGGGGAGTTTCTCCCACTCTTCTCGGCAGATCCTCTCAAGCTCTGTCAGGTTGGATGGGGAGCGTCGCTGCACAGCTATTTGCAGGTCTATCTAGAAATGTTAGATCAGGTTCAAGTCCGGGCTCTGGCTGGGCCACTCAAGGACATTCAGAGACTTGTCCCTTGGCCACTCCTGCGTTGTCTTGGCTGTGGGCTTAGGGTTGTTGTCCTGTTGGAAGGTGAAACTTTGCCCTAGTCTGAGGTACTGAGCACTCTGGAGCATGTTTTCATCAAGGATCTCTCTGTATTTTTCTCCGTTCATCTTTGCCTCATTCCGGACTAGTCTCCCAGTCCCTGCCGCTGAAAAACATCCCCACAGCAGGATGCGGCCACCACCATACTTCAACGTAGGGATGGTGCCAGGTTTCCTCCTTGGTTTCATCAGGTTTCATCAGACCAGAGAATCTTGTTTCTCATGGTCTGAGAGTCTTTAGGTGCCTTTTGGCAAACTCCAAACGGTCTGTCATGTGCTTTTTACTCAGGAGTGGCTTCCGTCTACCATAAAGATCTGATTGGTGGAGTGCTGCAGAGATGGTTGTCCTTTTGGAAGGTTCTCCCATCTCAACAAAGGAACTCTGGAGGTCTTTCAGTGACCATCAGGTTCCTAATTACCTCCCTGACAAAGGCCCTTCTCCCCTGTTTGCTCAGTTTGGCTGTGCGGCCAGCTCTATTAAGAGCCTCGGTTCCAAACTTTTTACATTTTAAGAATGATGGAGGCCACTGTGTTCTTGGGGACCTTCAATGCTGCAGACATTTTTTTTGGTACCCTTCCCCAGATCTGTGCCTCGACACAATCCTGTCTCGAAGCTCGACAGACTATTCCTTTGACCTCGTGGCATAGTTTTTGCTCTGTTATGCACTGTCAACTGTGGAACCTTTTCTATAGACAGGTGTTTTCCTTTCCAAATCATGTCCAATCAATTGAATTTACCACAGGTGGAGTCCAAGTTGTAGAAACATCTCTAGGATGATCAATGGAAACAGGATGCACCTGAGCCCAATTTTGAGTCTCCTAGCAAAGGGTCTAAACACTTAAGGTATTTCTGTTTTATTTTTTTATAAATTTGAACAAATGTCTAAACAAGTTTTCACTTTCATATTATGGGGTAATGTGTGTACATTTAGATATAATACAAAAATATATAGATTTTAGAATAAGGCTGAAAGTAACAGTGGGAAAAGTCAAGGGGTCCGACTACTCTCCGAATGCACTGTCTACTGCAAAATGAAAACTCTAGTAATCGGCTTTGAGTGTGGACAGTATTATTATGCATACTGTATGGACTGGATCTTATGCTACGCTTCAAACAGTGATTGTGCAGGGCAGCTTACAGAATAGTTGGCTTACAATATATAGTGCGTTTTTATTAGATTTTTCAAGAGTAAATGTATATTTTTTTAATAATTAATAGGCTGACATGACCTTTTTATCTACAGAATATTTCACCACTGTGCTTTCCATCGCCACCTCTTGCTCTCCTTCATTCCTTTCTTGAGTGTGCAAAGAGAGGGGCTGTCAACAGTGAAATGTTTAGTTGTGGAAACATGTTAATATGATTGTTCACAGATTTCACTTGTTTATTTGTTGTGACAGTCAACCTGATTTAACTCTTAAAGATTTATTTATAATTTTTTTTTTTTTTAATTGCTAAGCGAAAATTATTGTTCTGGCAAATGGGTTCCGGAAAGCAGCAGTTAAACTCTGACAGCCCTGTTTCTGGTATCATCCTGTTTGTTTTTGCTCCAACCCCAGTTGTGGAACCTGATTCAGCCCTGAGCTACGTCTATTTTTATTTCTCAAGTGATGTTTTGGAAGTGCCAGTGCAGGGAGTAGTTATTTCAACTCAAATGTATTTAAAAAAAATAAAAAGATATTGGGCGTGGAAGGAACAATTTGGACAATGGAACAATGGATGGGAGTAGTAGAGCTAGGACTAACGCAACATGAGGTGAAATCTAGCCTCTTTCTCAAGTATCATGACGTTGCATCAGAAAAGTATCCATAAACATTCTGGTGCTCGCTACAGCTAACCTAGTCATTTCCTTTTGCGGGTGTAGCCTATTTTGCGACTCGTTTCTGACACAGGATAGGCCTAGATGAATCATTCTGGACCACATTTCACACTGTGTGCTTAGAGCTAACATGGTTCTTGCTGGCTGGATCCATTTGGGTGTATCAATCCACACCCAGTGTGTCAATAGCCCATGCTGAATTAAGTCCTATAAGGCCTGGAACTCAACTGTTATTACTAAGTATCTGTCTATTGTGAAGTATCTCACCGTACAACGATTAGTAACCATCTCTATTGTTTACCTTATTACAATTATTAGCCTAATTATCTGTGACTGACCTATGCTGTTCTTGGAACAAGGCTAATAAAAAATATCTGTTAGTACTACTAGCCTGGGGCGACAGACCACGTGGTACAATAACTAGCTAGAAGTGGACTATGGGTCCAGGCTAGGACCAGGCTAGGTCCAGAGTCCAGGCTAGGTTGATGTTACCTGCTTTTAGTTTAGCTTCACTGTCTTTCTACTGCACTGTGAGTTGATATTTTTTTGTTATTCTATTTGGTCTACTGCTTTATGGGGTTATAGAAAGGTTGGGTTCTAGTATTGGTTCTAGTATTGGTTATAGTATTGGTTATAGTATTGGTTATAGTATTGGTTATAGTATTGGTTATAGTATTGGTTATAGTATTGTCTTTTATAAGTCTAGTAGTATTCCTGGCAGGGTTATTATGTCACGCGTCTGGGATGGAGAATATGTCATCAAGTTCTGGTCAATTCTTCACTTGCTTGACCGGATCTATTTTTGTGTTACTTAATTGGCCTAGGCGTTGTCCGTCCTTTTTGAACAACAATGGACACTTTATTCAGCGCAGAGGAGGCTTTTTGGCACGAGAGAATTCGGCATGTGTGTACGTGCATGTGTAGAGAGGCGCAGGCTACAGCAAGTGTTTAGGACTTAGGCTTATCTACAGTAGTAGTGATGGGGGGAATTCATAGCTACGTATTCATAGCTACGTATCGCAATATTATTTTGGACGATATTATGTTGTTACTTTGACTCAAAATTGTAAAAAATATTTGTTGTTGCTAGGTAGCCTTTGCTAGCTCTGGTTGGCTGTACCTGTGCCCAAAATCCAGTATTCATCCTGTAGCTTGTTCTCCATCTTTTTTAAATAGTGAGCCAACATGTTTTTAGTAGGGTCGCACGATATATCGGTGAGCAGTTCACACCCAGTAAGTGTATGTCGTGAATCGCCCATAGATTTGTCCATATCGCCCAGGGCTAAGCTAGGTCTACTACTTCAAAGGATGGCTGATCAAGTGGTTATCTAAGACCAATACTGTGTCTGCCACTCCAAGGAACTGGAAAGGCTGACAAATTATGCCAATAAATGCCTGCTTTTCATCCGTCACAATGAAAAGAAGTAGGAAGAAGTGTTCGAGAAATGGTTTGAGAGTTCATCTATCATCCACCATCACTAAAGAGATGGGCTCTTGCAGTGTTGTCAAGAAACCCGTTGGTCTATAATTCATGTGTGGATACTGACATACTTATTGATTAGGGGGGGGGGGGGGGGGAATGATGGTCATTGATTCCCAGACCTATGGTTGTCACGGTACCAGTATTGCAACACCACGAATCATGATGCTTGAGTTTCCATGACAACAAAGCACACGACTGAACTCTATTGTCCTTAAAAACCTGCTGTTTTAAAATTATTGTATGATGGGCCTTTTAGCTTGGGGGTGACAACAACGGGGTGTGACAACAGAAAGCTGGGGTTTGCAACATTAGGGTGAAAAAGACTTCACTTCATTATCAATATATGGTTATAGGCCTCACATTTCCTATTAATCATTGATTTATCTGGGTTGAGATCATAGTCGGTCTGTGATATGTTGGGCCCTGGCTGTAAGAGGCATCGATGCAGGAAGCTTCAACCGTTCCCTCTCGCCCAGCAGCCAATCAGGGCTCTCTTGAGTCGGATGAGGGAAGCCCCTCCTCCGCTCTACTCTCTCTCTCTCTCTCTCGACAGGCTGCTGCTGCTTTGTCGGGCTAGGAGGAAGACCAGCTATCCTTTTACAGTGAGCCTTTCAAATGATCCGAAGGGAAGGGAAGAGACTAAATAAAGGGGGGGAGAAGGATAGAGAGAGGGAGAGGAGTGGATCACGGAGTGGGCTGACCATGCGTCCAGGGCCTATAGCCAGAAACCCTCATGTGAGTCAAGGTGGCTTTTATCCTATTTTTTTTCCCCCCCTCCTTGCCTGCTGCTGCTCCCCTCATCGCTAGGAAGCAGCCCTGGTCTTGTGACACTTCATTGGAAACAAGGGCAGTGTGTGTCGGGGGGGGATTCTGTCTCGGAAGGCTGCGTTTTTAGACAGGCAGACTCATTCTGATGCTATATTAGTTTCTTATGGCCAATCGCATCAGCTCTTTTCACGTTGGATCTTTTTCAAAGCTGATCTGTTTGGTCATTAGACCAATTCGTGAAAAGACGATCAGAATTGGGCTGCCGATGTAAGCGCAGCCTAAGAACCAACCCAGTGCAGGGAGGAAAATGCCTGGCTGGTATGTTAGCTTTTCAGTGAGACAGCCTGTAGACTAGGCTGGATATATGTGTCTGTGAAGAAATGTAGTGTGTGTGTGTGTGTCTGTGAAGAAATGTAGTGTGTGTGTGTGTGTGTGTGTGTGTGTGTGTGTGTGTGTGTGTGTGTGTGTGTGTGTGTGTGTGAGACAGAGGGAGAGAGATGCAGAGAAAGGAGGAGCTGATGAGAGACCAAGGAGTGGATGGATTGTTGTGATGAATGCATGGACTATCTGTTTAAATGCCTGGACTGACCAATTTGTCTCTGTTGTTATTCAACAAACCAAAGGATAAAGATTTAATTTCATGTTGCAGTTGACTGGGATTTTCCCATGCCTCTTGTATGACTGTGTGGGTAGTTGGCCAATGTTTGTTCATTGAAAAAATGTGACGGTTTCTCTTCCGGTTGTCTGTGTAGCCTAATCATTCTGAATACTTCTTAAATGGCTTTGAGAATATGTGAATGCGACATGTGAATGCGACACGTGAATGCGACATGTTCAACGGAGGCACCGTGTCTTTCATCACTCCACGTGTCATTGAATAAGAATGTGTTTGTCTCCAAGATTACATACCGCAATGTTCGGTTGTAGGCTAATGCATTGACGAGGCCAAACTTTTGACTCCTTATGTTAAGAATGTCACAACATTCGGGTCACTAGCTAAATCTTTTTTTTTTTTATGATGGTCAGAGCGGTTCACGGGCTATACCTTGATATCCCAGGTGTATTGGGAAAAGGTCAGCTAGGTGTCTCGAGTATTTGTGGTCGTTTGGGATGCAGTGACGGTGCCTGAATGTAGGCCCACTGTCTTGATCCTGTACTACATCTAGTTATTTTGTTTAAACCGGGTGTCATTGCAAGCTTTTATGAGAAGCCTCAACTATACTGTGGTGAGCAGCCTTGTTTTTTTTTTTTTGCCTGTCCTAGAGTTTTTAAAATCATTTTCAGTGGAGAAGGCTTAATCGTGGGTCTGAGGAAACTCAAACTTAAATCTCAGTTTACATTGATTTATTATCATCTGCTCCAAAGTTGACTACTTCAGGACCAAGTCTGGCACAGTCTGGTTGTCAACCACCTCCAGGAAGGTCCAGGCTGGGTTATTTGTTGACTCCTCTGTCAATATTAGCCCGTAGTTCACTAACTTTTACAGTCTTGTTCGTTTGGCAGCAGTTGTTTTAGGAGTCTGTTTGCCAGGGCGTTGGTAGAGCTGCGTTTGTACACTGCCGCTCTGCTGCCAGTTAATTATTACTTTACAGCTAGTGGAAGACCTCTCAATGTTCTCTAGTCTTAGTTCTATTGAAGGGGTGATTTAGTTTGGAACAATACAAATCAAATCCAATTTTAGTGGTCACATACACATGGTTAGCAGATGTTATTGCGAGTAGCGAAATGCTTGTGCTTCTAGTTCTGACAGTGCAGCAATATCTAACAAGTAATCCAACAATTCCACAACAACTACCTACAACAACTACCTATACACATGCATCAAAGTAAAGGAATGGAATAAGAATATGTACATGTAAATACAGTGGAGCAAAAAAGTATTTAGTCAGCCACCAATTGTGCAAGTTCTCCCACTTGAAAAGATGAGAGGCCTGTAATTTTCATCATAGGTACACTTCAACTATAACAGACAAAATTAGAAAAAGAAATCCAGAAAATCACATTGCAGGATTTTTTTATGAATTTATTTGCAAATTATGGTGGAAAATAAGTATTTGGTCACCTACAAACAAGCACGATTTCTGGCTCTCACAGACCTGTAACTTCTTCTTTAAGAGGCTCCTCTGTCCTCCAGAGGAGAGGGGGCTTCTGTTTAATTTGATTTTAGCGTTTGACCAATCTTGAATACACAGCATAGCCTAGAGTAGGCTATATCAATACTTTTCTTAATTGAGGTACCACTGAAGTAGATTCATAACATGTTCAGAAACATTCTGTAGTCAGGACGGCTTACAGAGTATGAAATGTTTTATTGACAAAGACAAGCAGAGACATGACAGGCGTCAAAGCAGGCTGCCATGACAGGGCACCCGGGAGAAAAGTACTAGACATCTGAAGTACATTTTCTCAAATCTCTTTTTAATACCTGTTTTTGTTATATGTGCCTAAAAGAAAAATGGCTACAGTAATCAAATGAAACATATTTCACAACAGTTTGAGTGTAGAGTTTCAATAAACCAGTAGACCATATCTGGCTAAGCTTCCAGGTGACCAACTTAACCATGACATCAGTGTTGACACGAGACCACATGTACAGGTAGTTTGTTAGCGGCTGGAGTGTCCAGCAGGGCCTTCTCTCTCAACCTTTGGAGGAAACGCTCCCCAACTTAAACATAATGGATTCATACACAGACTGAATTAGTTTCAGAAACCAGCTGCAGGATGACCCCATATTCTATGATAACAGAGAAAGTATTTTGTTTTTCAAAAGCCCATTGGACGTCACTGTCCATTTTGAGCTTACAAACAAAACACACGGAAGCATATTTAAATACAGTTGCGTTCGGAAAGTATTCAGACTATTATTACTATTTTTATACTTTTAACTACTTTTACTTCACTACATTCATTAAGGAAAATATTTTCCTTAGTCTTATTCAGTTTCCAGTAACCTTTTAACTTTTTTTTTTTTGCTGACAAACCATGCATAATTATCGTTATGAAATCCCTTTATGGTCTATTGAAATCGAGGGTTCAAATTGAGACTGCATCAACCGTGTCAACCTTATCTCCAGATATCAGAAATTAATACGGGACTGTATAGATAAGTCGTTAGTCCTCTATGTAAACATCTTCTTCTATGGGTTCTTATGTCTCCAAATATCTCAAACCCTTAACCTTAAACATAATTCCTTATCTCACAATCAGATGGCCTCCTAAGGATAGCAACTATCTAGATTATCATGTCTTGGCGGCATTGAAATCTCCACCCTCATATTACTTTGACCAGCGGAAATGTTGACAATTTGACTTATTGTCCTCTCATTGTCTCTAAATAAAAATAGATACTTGACTTGTAATTGGTAGCACAAGTATTCACCACAATGAATTGAATGTGGTTGACATCTACCAATCGCATGATCCATGTCCCTGTGTTGTCTGCTTCGTCACAGTATATGGTCCTTTTTAAAAGTAGATTTTTTTTTAGAATAATGACACCTGCTGACCGACTGGTACTAAATGGAAGCCAAATATCATTAACCCATTGACGCTTCCAAAACCCCGTATCTGTGGAACAGGCATGAGTTTCCTGAATTAAATAAGTCGGCACTTACCTTTTTTACAATGCAAAAAATAAAGACTTCCTTTTCAAAATATGACAAATTCCGCTGGAAAAAAAGACTATCAGTGACTACATGAAGAATACTTGTATTTGTTTTTCACCTTTTTATATAACTAGGCAGGTCAGTTAAGATACGTTTTTATTTACGATGACCGCCTACCTCGGCAAACCCTAACCCAGACGACGCTGGGCCAATTGTGCGCCGCCCTATGGGACTCCCGATCACGGCCGGTTGTGATTCAGCCTGGAATCGAACCAGGGTCTGTAGTGACGCCTCTAGCACCGAGATGCAGTGCCTCAGACCGCTGCGCCACTCGAGAGTGTTCACATGAAACGGGTTCTCACAAAATGAAACGTTCTTGCCGGTTACAAATAAAACAGTCCTTTGCACAATGCAGGTAAAAACAATTTTTTTTTTACCAATTGTAAAATAAATCTGACATTTGCGCCATGCATTGGTATTATGAATAGCCATCAAGCTAACATTAAGTGTCAGTGCGAATTGCCATCATTTTTTAAAAAGAAAAACAAAGAATGCTCTTTCCTCACAAAATGGAACATTTTACCAGCTGCAAATAATATAAATCTTAAATAAATAATAATATAAAGCTTATATTCTGGGCTCTGAGGTACAACAGTTGAACTTTAGCTCATGAGGCATTTTACAAGTTATGTTCTTCAAGAATCAATGGGTATATATCATTAATTGCTAAGTCCAAAAACGGATGTAGCAACTGCAGATTCTAGCTTTAACATATATCCACCATGCCACAACAGGACGAGGAGCATCGGACCTCGTTGTTTTCAGCACAGCTTCTTTTCCCCCTGACATTCCAGCATCTCAACGCTGAACACCATCGCTCTTTCTCTGCTCACCAGGAACTGTATTATCTGACAATGCAGAGGATGAGAGAGAAGACTGACAAGATGGAGGAGAACAAAGCCACGAGGAAGCTGCGGGTGTGCGTGGCGACGTGCAACCGGGCGGACTACTCCAAGCTGGCGCCCATCATGTTTGGCATCAAGGCCAACCCGGATGAGTTTGAGCTGGAGGTGGTGGTGCTGGGATCCCATCTCATTGATGATTATGGGTGAGTTTGAGGTGAAGGTGGTGGTGCTGGGAGCCCATCTCATTGATGATTATGGGTGAGTTTGAGGTGAAGGTGGTGGTGCTGGGAGCCCATCTCATTGATGATTATGGGTGAGTTTGAGCTGAAGGTGGTGGTGCTGGGAGCCCATCTCATTGATGATTATGGGTGAGTTTGAGCTGAAGGGGGTGGTGCTGGGAGCCCATCTCATTGATGATTATGGGTGAGTTTGAGCTGAAGGGGGTGGTGCTGGGAGCCCATCTCATTGATGATTATGGGTGAGTTTGAGCTGAAGGTGGTGGTGCTGGGAGCCCATCTCATTGATGATTATGGGTGAGTTTGAGCTGAAGGTGGTGGTGCTGGGAGCCCATCTCATTGATGATTATGGGTGAGTTTGAGCTGGAGGTGGTGGTGCTGGGAGCCCATCTCATTGATGATTATGGGTGAGTTTGAGCTGGAGGTGGTGGTGCTGGGAGCCCATCTCATTGATGATTATGGGTGAGTTTGAGCTGAAGGTGGTGGTGCTGGGAGCCCATCTCATGGATTATGGGTGAATTTGAGCTGAAGGTGGTGGTGCTGGGAGCCCATCTCGTTGATTATTATGGGTGAGTTTGAGCTGAAGGTGGTGGTGCTGGGAGCCCATCTCATTGATGATTATGGGTGAGTTTGAGCTGGAGGTGGTGGTGCTGGGAGCCCATCTCATTGATGATTATGGGTGAGTTTGAGCTGAAGGTGGTGGTGCTGAGAGCCCATCTAATTGATGATTATGGGTGAGTTTGAGCTGAAGGTGGTGGTGCTGGGAGCCCATCTCATTGATGATTATGGGTGAGTTTGAGCTGAAGGTGGTGGTGCTGGGAGCCCATCTCATTGATGATTATGGGTGAGTTTGAGCTGGAGGTGGTGGTGGTGCTGGAACTAGTTTTTCCCGATCCACTGAAATCACAACTATTTGCAAATGTTTTTACAATGACCGTCATTGTTTATTTGCACTCTGAGGAAAAAGTGTTAATTGAGTAATCATGTCTCAAGTTTTTTTCTGATTGCTTGATCTGACCAGGAAAAACTCCTGTCCTTAATGAGGACCATAATGGAAATGAGTCGGAATTTGTGTTTTTAGCCGTGACTATATTTCGTGTTTGTTCATTTCACTTAGTGGAATCAACTTGATGTGTTTTTAATTTGTCTAAAATGTGTTCTTTCATGAATGAAATGATTGGTTTGACCACCTGTCCTCCTTTAGCAACACGTTCCGGATGATCGAGCAGGATGACTTTGACATCGGCTCCAAGCTGCACACCATCGTGCGTGGGGAGGACGAGGCCGCCATGGTGGAGTCAGTGGGTCTGGCGCTGGTCAAGCTGCCAGATGTCCTCCACCGCCTTCGCCCCGACATTCTGGTCGTCCACGGAGACCGCTTCGATGCCCTCGCCCTGGCAACGGCTGCCGCCCTGATGAACATTCGCATCCTGCACCTGGAGGGAGGAGAGGTGAGGGGATGGAGGAAGTGATGTCATGTATCTCAAGGTTTTTCAGGATGTAGGGCATATCTGTGTTGGGAGCTGAATATAACTAGATTAAATTATTGGTTGGCTCCCTCCACTTGTAGTTACCTGGTATTTGATATAGGACGTTTTTGAACTGTCGTTTTGTGTATTTTAGTTACTATTTACTGAGTTATTACCATAAAAAAATAACGGAGCTACCGAAAATACACAGAAGTCCTGGAAACCAAAGAAGGCAACATAACAGAGATAATTATGGTCTTGGTTCAATAAAAACAACTATTTGTTCCCTAAGGGAAATAGCAGTGCTTCAGACACTAAATAGCAGTGCTTCAGACAACGAACCGTCAGAGACCATAAACAGACTTTTACCCTGATGTCTGATCCTTTCCCAGGTGAGTGGCACCATCGACGACTCCATCCGCCACGCCATCTCCAAGCTGGCCCACTACCACGCCTGCTGCACCCGCACCGCCGAACAGCACCTCATCGCCATGTGTGAGGACCACACTCGCATCCTGTTGGCCGGCTGCCCCTCCTACGACAAGCTGCTGGCCGCCCATCACCGTGACGACTACATGGACATCATCAGGAACTGGCTCGGTACGTGTAGTAGTAACCTATCTGTTACGAATCCCTTTTGGCCCGACAGTCTAGGGGGGATGGTAATGAGACGTGTAACATAACTCATGCAAATTATAATTGTGACAAAGTAAAAGTGTGAACGAAATAACCAGGACAACTGAAATCTACCGTCAAACTCAAGGTTCATTTATAAAACACACGGTAATGGGGGGGAGCAGGAAAAGGGGCTGAGCTGGACCCAAGGAAAGAAACAATAAGCATGCAAAAACACCCCTAAGCTAGACTAGCCTACTTTAACAACAGCTAACTAACTAACCAAAAATACAGTGGGTGGTCCGCCCAGTTCTAACTAGTGTATTTAACAAAGTTCACCTACGGGTAGTGTATGCCCATGGGCGACTTGTCTTGGTTTCCCCTTTTCCCACCAGCAAACACCATAAGCAAAAACAATACTCACAGGAGATGACAAAGTGATTTGTAGGTGCTCAAACAAAAGAGAGGTTAAGACACAAAGAGAGAGTGAAACACAGAGATCTACATACATGGCGTTTACAGAGAGATTGAGCTCTAGAGCAAACAAATGATGGGGTTTTTAAACCATGGGGAAGGAACTGTGATAGGGTAGGAAACAGGAGGAGGTGTGTCTTCTGATTGAGGATTGATTGTTGACTGATTGGGGAGTGATGATTTTCACCTGTGAGGGGAGAAGGAGAGAAAACAACACAGGATACATACACACACACACAGGATACCTGTATCCGTAACACTATCCTTCACCCCTAAATCAGTGGCGGTCCAACTTTTTCAGCGGGGAACGCAGTTCAATGCGGCATACCAGACTAATAGCCAGGTTCCAGGGCCCAGAGTTTTTCCCGGTCAGGCAGGGAATAACAACCTCTGCTGTCAGTGTCATGCATCATGCAACCAAACTAAAACAGCTACAGTTTCTGCACAGCACCAGCTTTGAACTCCTATTTGAATATGCAGAGACCTCTTGGTCGGAAATAGTACTGACCTTGATGGCCTAGTCTGCTACAGTTACCTGGACTGAGGACAGTGATGGCGTTTTTGTTTTAGGTTTCATGGCCTGCCTTTACATCGCCACGGTAACAAGGTCCCTGTGTCTTTGTCATACAGCTAGCTATAACTAATGTTGGCTGACATTACACCCAACATGAACCCACTAGCATTTCAAACACGCACTCGTCAAATGACGCACAACACTTCAGAAACGGCATTTGAAAAGTCAGTCAGCATCCCAACAACTTGTCTTCTCGAGATACTGGTAACGCACGCTAACTTGGAGCGTGAGTAGGCGATGCCCTGGAGTGCGTCCATGTGACCTGATTGGTTGGAATGAGGTGGAGGCTTGAGTAAAAGGGTGATTGACAAGGCTGCAGGCCAATCGGGTTGAAAGGGCCAGCCTTTTTATTACAACCTTTAGGACAGTGGTATAGTACATATTAGAGGTTGACCGATTTATGATTTTTCAACGCCGATACCGATTTAATCGGCCTATTTATTTATTTATTTATTTTTAAATACAAAAAAAATACACAAAAAAAAAGAAAGAAAGAAAAGATTTGTAATAATGACAATTACAACAATACTGAATGAGCACTTATTTTAACTTAATATAATACATCAATAAAATAAATTTAGCCTCAAGTAAATAATGAAACATGTTCAGTTTGGTTTAAATAATGCAAAAACAAAGTGTTGGAGAAGAACGTAAAAGTGCAATATGTGCTATGAAAGAAAGCTAACGTTTCAGTTCCTTGCTCAGAACATGAGAACATATGAATGCTGGTGGTTCCTTTGAACATGAGTCTTCAATATTCCCAGGTAAGAAGTTTTAGGTTGTAGTTATTATAGGAATTATAGGACTATTTCTCTCTATACCATTTGTATTTCATTAACCTTTGACTATTGGATGTTCTTATAGGCACTTTAGTATTGCCAGTGTAACAGTATAGCTTCCGTCCCTCTAGTTAGCGCGCGCTAACTAGCTAGCCATTTCACTTCGGTTACACCAGCCTCATCTCGGGAGTTGATAGGCTTGAAGTCATAAACAGCGCAATGCTTGACGCACAACGAAGAGCTGCTGGCAAAACGCACGAAAGTGCTGTTTGAATGAATGCGCCTGCTTCTGCCTACCACTGCTCAGTCAGATACTTCTATGCTCAGTCAGATTATATGCAACGCAGGACACGCTAGATAATATCTAGTAATATCATCAACCATGTGTAGTTAACTAGTGATTATGATTGATTGTTTTTTATAAGATAAGTTTAATGCTAGCTAACAACTTACCTTGGCCGACTGCATTTGCGTAACAGGCAAATGCCTGTGCCTTGTGGAGTGCAACGAGAGAGAGGCAGGTCGTTATTGCGTTGGACTAGTTAACTGTGAGGTTGCAAGAATGGATCCCCCGAGCTGACAAGGTGAAACTCTGTTGTTCTGCCAATGAACAAGGCAGTTAACCCACCGTTCCTAGGCTGTCATTGAAAATAAGAATGTGTTCTAACTGACTTGCATAGTTAAATAAAGGTATAATTATTATTTTAATCTTTTTAATCTGCAAATCGGCGTCCAAAAATACAGATTTCCGATTGTTATGAAAACTTGAAATCGGCCATTCCGATGAATCGGTCGACCTCTAGTACATATACCACTATATAGTACAGTAGCTAGTACCTTCGGCATGGAAAGATGTGGAAAATGTGTTAAAATAATGTTCATAGATTTCTGGGGCTTTTCGCTAGTCCCTATGGGGCAGCTCGGGGGTTTGAACTTGCAATCTTCCGGTTACTAGTCCAACTCTTTAACCACTAGGCTACTCTGCTGCTCCAAGTGGTAGCAGTAGACTGTTGACTTCCCTCTGTTCAGAAAGTACTAGAATGCTGAGAATGTTCTAAATGACATCCACAGGAGACAATGTGAAGGAGCACGACTACATCGTGGCCCTGCAGCACCCGGTCACCACCGACATCAAGAACTCCATCAAGATCTACGAGCTGATGTTGGACGCCCTCATCTCCTTCAACAAGAAAACACTCATCCTCTTCCCCAACATAGACGCAGGTCAGTGGTGATTGTTTTCTTTTTTTCTCCCCCCGTCTCCCTTTCCTTATTTCTCTCCTCTTTGCCCCGTCATATTACGCAACCACACACACACACACACACACACACACACACAGATCGTGGAGCTGGAGGTACAGTGTCAGCCCTCCCTTGGTCAATAGTGTGGGAAGGCTGCTCTGTTGAAGGTATTTGCTTATCTAGTTCAGCTGCAATCCTTCAGTCTGTCTCATGATTAGGGCTAGGACTGGTTTGAAGGGCGTAGAACTTCCTCAGAAAGAATAAGAAACCAAGTGACCAGTACTTAAAATCCGACTGTAGACTGTGTAGGAGTCGGTTAAATTAGACATCCCGCAGTCTTCTCTGTTCTGTCTTGTAACCCCTGACAACCCCTGTCCCGTCTCCGTGATGACCCCAACAGGAAGTAAGGAGATGGTGCGCGTGATGAGGAAGAAGGGCGTCGAGCAGCACCCTAACTTCCGGGCGGTGAAGCACGTGCCGTTCGAGCAGTTCATCCAGCTGGTGTGTCACGCTGGGGCCATGATCGGCAACAGCAGCTGTGGCGTCAGAGAGGCCGGGGCCTTCGGGACCCCCGTCATCAACCTGGGGTCCAGGCAGACTGGGAGAGAGACTGGTGGGTGGGTCTACTGAAGTCAATGACCATTTACCAGGTGGTCTAGAATCATGGGTTTCGTCCAAAATGGCACCCTATTCCCTTAAGTGCTTGAATATGGGCCCTGGTCAAAAGTAGTGCACTAAATGGAGAAATGGTGTGCCATTATGGAGACAAGCGTGGCCTCCATTTGGAGCAGACTAGGGGGCCTACTTGTGGTTACCAGTCTTACCTTTTCATTATACATTTCATGGTATAGTTCTTAATTGAAGGTTTTGCCAGTACAGTATGAGTGTTTGGCGATTGCTTTGTTGTCATTCTTCCAGTCGTCCCATTACGAATGCTTATAGGATGTTGAGCTGTATTTTCTATTCCCAGGTGAAAACGTCCTCCATGTCCGAGACGCAGACACTCAGAATAAGATCTACCATGCCCTGGAGCTGCAGTTTGGGAAGAGATACCCCTGGTAAGCATCATCGCATAACCTCTAGAAAAGGGGTTATTACAGGGTTATAACAAGTTGCAACAGGGAGACATCACCCAGCACAGAAGCAGAGAAAATGTCTAACTGGCCTCTTGGAGACAGGGCCTTTTTATATCCTAATCAGACAGCACCAAATGTTCTGGAAACACCAGGCCGAGAGGTCTTGTTGAAAGACAAAACAAAAGTGAATTTTTCAGCTGCTACAGAATCCGTGTCAACGGGATGTCATCATTACAATACAACAGTGAATAATCAGTGTGACCTCGGTCCTTGTACATCCAGTCTGGCGTCAACCACCGTCAACATATGAGAATAATCCATAACGTTCGGTATCAAGTCTAGTGACCACCAACCTGCACCTTGAGTATCACAATCAGAACACTGGAAAGTGTGTATTACAGAACCTCTGAACTGAACTTAAAGGTCAACTACCCCTTAGAACCAACGTATTTGGTTTCAAATGGCCTATGTGGCATTGATACGAGTCAAACATTCATTGATACGAGTCAAACATTCATTGATACGAGTCAAACATTCATTGATACGAGTCAAACATTCATTGATACGAGTCAAACATTCATTGATACGAGTCAAACATTCATTGATACGAGTCAAACATTCATTGATACGAGTCAAACATTCATTCTAGTGTCAAAATCGATTACAAAGTGTAAAATAGGATCATTTTGGTCAAAGTCCGTCTCGTCCAAAACGGAGTTTGTCGCGACATACTGGAGAGTTGGGGATGGATTACAATCTTGCCCAGTACACTCTTAACAGAAGAGAAACAGCAGTGCTGATTGTGCCCTATCCAATCGTAGCAGCCAGAACCTCCCAGACAGTGAGACGGGCCTGCCCATTACTCAGCACCTCAGACTTGTTTACGTAAGAGAACATGTCGCCAATGTCATGTTGAAATAACCCTTGACCCTAAGCCTTTTTATAGAGTGGCCACTTGCTGATGTGTTTCTTCGTGTCAATCACTTGAGTCTGCCACTTATTTGGGCAAAATGAGAATTGAGACGATCAGAGTGCACTTGTATCCCAACTGGAACATAGTGTCCCCCCCACAGCCTGTTTTGTAACATCATTCCCTATTAAACACTGCCAGACAGGCACACTCTGGTAATGGTTGGAAAGTTGTAAAAAGCAAAACCTCGCCAGTGACTTGATTTAAGCTGATTGTGGCCTGGCTGTTCAATGTGCCCGACGGCTACTATTTTCTAGCTTCATTGGAACTTAGCTAGCTAGCAAGTGATTTTTAAGGCACTGGTAAACAGTGTGTAGCTTGTGCTTTATTTACCATAGTTTGACAGCTTGCAGATGATGAAGTTGTAGACACGTTGTTGTTCTCAGAAGTCAGTCCCGAGCGCGTAGCCACTCGATAAACTAGTCAGTGCCCAGCAGAGAACCGATCATGCACATTTTGTTTACTTGAGAAATGCTGCACCAAACACCTTTTAGCTAGATGTCAACTTGAGCGACTAAGACCTTCTCTGCAAAAACTTCTAAATAAATGATAGATGAATTCCTACTATTTAAATATTTTGAGGAAGTGGCTATGTTGTTGCTACGGTTACTCGGGAGGGACAAACAACAGTACCTGCCACGGTACAATTAAGCAATATGGCCGGATGGGGTGCGGTATGGCCAATATACCACAGCTAAAGGCTGTTCTTATGCACAACGCAACGCCTAGTGTCTGGATACAGCCCTTAGCCGTGGTATATTGGCCATATACCACAAACCCATGAGGTGCCTTATTGTTATTATAAACTGGTTACTAACATAATTAGAGCAGTAAAAATCCATGTTTTTGTCATACCCGTGGTATATGATCTTATATACCACAGCTGTCAGCCAATTCGAGGCTCGAACCAACCAGTTTATAATATGAAAACATTACACACCCACATCAAACCACAACTCATTTTGCTTCAGTCATTGCCGCTAGCATTTCTTAATGAGCAATCATCAAAACGAGGCCAAATCAGTGCAGTCACCCTTTAAGTCATCTACTTATACCTTTTTAATAAAAAAATATATATATATTTATTTATTTGCGGCAGCATTGGCTCTTTCAGTGTTTCTTATAACTGATATTTGGTCTACAAGCTAAAATCCTCTATTTTCATAGTAACCATCAAATTGCAATTTTTCATAGAACGGAAATCTCACTAAAATTCCCCTCTTCATCTTGTGTGATTCCCCCATCCCCCCCGCCCTCTTCTTCATCCTGTGTGACCCCCCCCCCCCCAGCTCGAAGATCTACGGCGACGGGAACGCGGTGCCTCGCATCCTGAAGTTCCTGCAGACCATCGACCTTGATGAGCCGCTGCAGAAGACCTTCTGCTTCCCCCCCGTCAAGGAGTGGGACATCTCCCAGGACATCGACCACATCCTGGAGACTCAGAGCGCCCTAGCCGTCGACCTGGGGGGGACCAACCTCCGCGTGGCCATCATCAGCATGAGGGTACGGTGGTAGGGGTGAGGGGGGGTTGGAGAGGGGGGGGTGTGAGGTGAGGGTTACACCGCATATTAGATTCTATTATTATTTATTATTATCTTATTAGTCGTGATTGGTTAAAACCATAAATCATCTTCCTGGTTGTCCATCAGCAAAATGAACACGCAGTACATTACACTATCCATCTATTCTCACACTGCCGTGTGCTTCCAACATTTCTATCTAACCATCCATGTGTGTTCATTATCCCTCTACACCCAACTAGTTCCGGTTTGTAATGGTGCTGGATATTGATGTATACCCATAACCACCAAAGATGGAACTAGAAAAGTTTCAGATAAAAAGATGATGTACAGTTGTAGTCGGAAGTTTACATGCACTTAGGTTGGAGTAATTTAAAACTCGTTTTTCAACCACCACAAATGTCTTGTTAACAAACTATAGTTTTGGCAAGTCGATTAGGACATTACTTTGTGCATGACACAAGTCATTTTTCCAACAATTGTTTACAAACAGATTATTTCACTTAAGTCACTGTATCGCAATTCCAGTGGGTCAGAAGTTCACATACACTAAGTTCACTGTGCCTTTAAACAGCTTGGAAAATTCCAGAAAATGTCATGGCTGTAGAAGCTTCTGATAGGCTAATTGACATAATTTGAGTCAATTGGAGGAATACCTGTGGATGTATTTCAAGGCCTACCTTTAAACTCAGTGCCTCTTTGCTTGACATCATGGGAAAATCTAAATAAATCAGCCAAGACCTCCACAAGTCTGGTTCGTCCTTGGGAGCAATTTCCAAATGCCTGAAGATACCACATTCATCTGTACAAACAATAGTACGCAAGTATAAACACCATGGGACCACGCAGCCGTCATACCGCTCAGGAAGGCAATGTGTTCTGTCTCCTAGAGATTAACGTACTTTGGTGTGAAAAGTGCAAATCAATCCCAGAACAACAGCAAAGGACCTTGTGAAGATTCTGGAGGAAACCGGTACAAAGTATCTATATCCACAGTAAAACGAGTCCTATATCGACATAACCTGAAAGGCCGCTCAGCAAAGAAGAAGCCATTACTCCAAAACCGCCATAAAAAAGCCAGACTACGGTTTGCAACTGCACATGGGGACAAAGATCATACTTTTTGGAGAAATGTTCTCTGGTCTGATGAAACAAAAACAGAACTGTTTGGCCATAATGAACATCGTTATGTTTGGAGGAAAAAGGGGAATGCTTGCAAGCCAAAGTACACCATCCCAACTGAGAAGCATAGGGGTGGCAGCATCATGTTGTGGGGGTGCTTTGCTGCAGGAGGGTCTGGTGCACTTCACAAGATAGATGGCGTCATGAGGAAGGGAAATTATGTGGATATATTAAAGCAACATATTAAGACATTAAGCTTGGTCGCAAATGGGTCTTCCAAATAGACAATGACCCCAAGCATACTTCCAAAGTTGTGGCAAAATGGCTTAAGGACAACAAAGTCAAGGAATTGGAGTGGCCATCACAAAGCCCTGACCTCAAACCTATATCAAATTTGTGGGCAGAACTGAAAAAGCATGTGTGAGCAAAGAGGCATAGAAACCTGACTCACTTACTCCAGCTCAGTTAGAAGGAATGGGCCAAAATGCACCCAACGTATTGTGGGAAGCCTGTAGAAGGCTACCCGAAACGTTTGACTCAAGTTTAAATTGTTTAAGCCAGTGCTACCAAATACTAATTGAGTGTATGTAAACGTCTGACCCACTGGGAATGTGATGAAAGAAGTAAAAGCTGAAATAAATCATTCTCTCTACTATTATTCTGACATTTCACATTCTTAAAATAAAGTGGTGATCCTAACTGACCTAAGACCGGGAATGTTTACCAGGATTAAATGTCAGGAATTGTGAGAAACTGAGTTTTTAAATGTATTTGGCTAAGGTGTATGTAAACTTCCGACTTCAACTGTACCATACCAAGGTGGCGTGATGTACAATCTGTTCTAGACCTATGCATATTTTGTGACGTTGCACTTCTCATGGAATAAGCCCGAGGCCTGTACCATTTCTAGACTTTTTTTAGCCTGACCAACCTTCCTCTGATCAAGCCATGAACTGTCCCTCTCCATCTTTGGAGGATGCATGCACTCAAAGACTCGGCCTCTATTGGTTGACCTAACTACAGCTAGGCTACTCATGATGTATTGCTTGTTGATTTTTTTAAGTGCTTTCAGGTGATGAAAAGCGCTATAGAAATGTCATTTTATTATTTGTCACGGGCATGCGTATTGTCTAAAATGTATTTTCGTCAGTGAGTAAGTTGGAGTTGAACACACACGTCAACAGTGAGAAGTCACCTTCTAACCATTAGTTCTGAAGTCGGAGATTAGAATGTCAACCGCCAACCGACCATTCTTTAGCCTAACGGAAGTCATCTTAAACACACCCCTTTTCTATTTGATTAGGCCCCGTTTTGATTTAGGATTTGACTTTACGTGAGAACCACCATGAGCATCTGCCGGCTCAGATGAAAGCGGCTGTCAGTTATAGCATTCTTCTGAGACGCTGATATTTAATTAAATCGCTGACGACAAACAAGCACTGACTTGTCAACCACACTGCTTGTGTGGCCTTCCTTATCAAATAATGTGCCAAATGTACTTCTGGGTTGATTGGGTTGGAACAAGTGGATTGATTGGCATGAAATATATTTGTGGGCCACCATTTTAAAACTTTGGTTCTCTGTGGCTCAGTTGGTAGAGCAAGGCACTTGTATGGTTGTGGGTTCGAGCTCTGCTGGGGCCACCAATAAGGATGACTAAGTCGCTTCGGATAAAATCGTCTCCTAAATGGCAAATACTTTGTTTTATATATGGGCAACAATTAAATAACATTTCATTTTTAAAGAACATTTTATTTGAAATATTATTGTAATTGGTCTGATTTTTATACGTATTTTTAATTGTAGGGTAAGATAGTGAAGAAGTACACCCAGGCGAACCCCAAAACCTACGAGACGAGGATGGAGCTGATACTGAAGATGTGTACGGAGGCCGTCATTGACGCTGTCCATCTCAACTGCCGGATTCTGGGAGTGGGTATGTGGCTTTCTCTCCTTCATGAAATGTCCCTTTTTTATGTTTTGATTTGCACTTTGAATAAGGCAACATTTACTTATGCGAATCTGTCAAGAAGCACATTGTTGGGTGGGGCTTGCAATTGAACCATTTCATTGTACTTGAGCATGTGTCAAATAACTGAACTTTTTAAAATGTTTATAAATGCGTAAACGTCACAATCTCTTGCCCCAATTATTTGTGCTCAACGACAATAAATGCGCTTCAAAGTCTGCATAGACCCTAGTTCTCACTATATAATCATTTTTACATTTTAGTAATTTCGCAGACAGACAATCTTATCCAGAGCGACTTCATCTTTCATCTTATGTTCATCTTATGGTAGCTAGGTGAGACAACCACGTATCACAGTCTTAGTTAATAATTTTTTTTCTCAATAAAGATGTGGTCAGTAGCTAGTAAGAAAATACCCCTAGTTTGACCGGATCTGATTCTCTTGCAATCGCCCCACCTCCCTCCCTCAGGTGTGTCGACAGGAGGCAGAGTGAACCCCCAGGAGGGTGTGATCCTCCACTCCACCAAGCTGATCCAGGAGTGGAGCTCCATCGACATCCGCACCCCCATCTCTGACGCCCTCCACCTGCCCGTCTGGGTCGACAACGACGGCAACTGTGCCGCCCTGGCAGAGAAGAAGTTTGGCCACGGTAAAGGAGTGGAGAACTTTGTCACCATCATCACTGGAACAGGTAATATTGCCACCATAGAATTAGAATGATTCACTCTGGTCATTAATTATCTGTTCATTGTATTTCTATGAAATATACATGACTGTCATTGTAAAAAAAAAAAAAAAAAGTTAAAAGGTTATGGTAAGTAAAGGTTGAGAATTCATTCCACACCCATAATGGCGTGAGATGAGCTGGATAGTAAACAATGACCGTATGGGTGGATCGAGTGCATAACAGGCCAATCGAAACGAGGCAATCAGATGTCAGTCAGTAGCTTTTTGATTTTTGCGTGGATTGAATAGGTATTGAAAAATTGGATTTGTGTCCTGAAACAGTCCTCCACAGTCTCTCACTTTTAGCCCCTATTGAATGAGGGACTGTTGTTGAGGCATTGAGTTTTACTTTTTACAAAAGTGGGAGACTGAAAGAAAAGACCTCACCGTAACCATGTTTTGACAATGCTACTGATACTATTAAGATGTCTAATTGGTTCACTTAAGAACTTTTCCTGAGGACAATGACATTTTAATCTACATGGCATGAGGCATTGGAAACGATTGCAAAGATGAAAGCACATGCTTGTATATAATCTCTTAAGGCAGTGCTGATGTGTAAATCATCGGTTAATGACAGCTTAATTAAAGCTTAAAGTTGAGACACCTGGTTATTTTATCAATAGGCTATATTTTCCCTTTCCTCGTCCCTACCTGGCCTCGAACCAGGGACCCTATGCACACAACTGCCTCCCAAGAAGCATCGTTACCTATCGCTCAACAAAAGCCGCGGCCCTTGCAGAGCAAGGGAAACAACTACTTCAAGGTCTCAGAGCAAAGTCACGTCACCGATTTGAAACACTATTAGCGCACAACCCGCTAACTAGCTAGCCATTTCACACCGGTTACATATACATGCTAAAAAGATGTTGGATTCTGGGTAAACTTTGAACATTGTTATACGCATAAGAATAGTATATAAAGAAGTGGAAGATACTTTTTTTTTTTTTTTTAGGTTAATGGTTCTCTGTAGAAAAACAGATGGCTTTGGAATGTGTTGGGTGGACAGGAGGAGATCACAGGATTGCTAGAGGGGAAGCGGATGGACATCTGTGGATTAGGCGAAGGAGGGGTTGGGGTCAGGTCAGATCCCCTGAAGGGAGAAAGTATGGTTCATTATCCTATTACCCTCTTCCTGTGGAACCATAAGATGTAAGGATTGGAGAGAAGGAGGAGTGTCTAAAGTGGAGTATAGAATATACTTGTAGTGGTGGATACATGTCTTTGTCTGAATACAGCTGTGTCGACCCTTTGGGAAGAATTAAACTTCTCTAGCGTCCGTGAGTTATTTACTTTAGAACCTAACAGATGGCGCTGCAAGCAGGGTTCACCACGATTTCTAGTCAAACCAAAGAGTCCAGATCAGTGGAGCAGAGCTGGCAACAAACAAGGTAGGCTAGTTCCTATATCTGTTTCCACTCATTTTGACATCTCAGGGAGATGAGAATCGTAGGCTGAACATTATAGGATACGGACCTGGAGAGCCTGAGTTTAATTCGGTAGGCCCATTGTGTAACCACCGGTCGTAGCTTTGTGGTAGATGGTAAACTCAAGCAGGCCAGTACCTGTAGGGTAAGTCCTAGGGGGTAAACCCTGAATCGCCATTTGTCGGATAATCTATTTCACTGACAAAAAAACAACTCACCCTTGTCAACTATTTTCTGTTTAAGTCACATCTGAGTTTTTTTTTAGCGCATAATTGTTTGGGGTTTGAAACGTTTCTACTGTCTGCAAGCCTGCATGGTGACGTTCTTTCCATGCCTCTATCTTCTTTCATGTCAGACAACAATAGTATGGTTTTCTATAGTCAAGTTCCACATTATGGTTGGACCTTGGCACATTGACAGGAAATGTGGCATATCTGTACATTTCAAACCCTGGATGATGACTGTAAACGTTTGACTTTTTTGCAGAAACACAGCGATATCCCAAGTATAAATACAGTTCTGTATACACACTAAAGGGTAAAACAATAAATTTTGAGCAAAATAGTGTGTTTTCAGACCACTGCAAACCTCAGAGTAGGGCATTCGAGGAATTGGTCTGATGGCTTTCCGTGATGTCGTAGGCCTCCCCGCTTGCTTGAGGAGCAATAGAACTTTTGTTTTTACTAATACATACAAAATACATACAAATATTGGTCATTTTAATTACTTGCACTTAACCAGTCATATCTAGAGTTCAACCAATGTGGTTTCTGTCTGAACGTTCCCGGAGAGCACCACTTTCTCCTCCATAGCCGTTGCTAGGTTATAATTGACGCTTCTGTGCTGTTTATTTCTGGTAGGAATGGAAAACTAATGAATATGTCCAGTGAAAGCTGATATGAAATTTGTTGACATCACAACACATGACAGACTTGGATACACATGTTAATCAATAAAAACGTAAATTCCCTCAGTTTCGCATGTTTACAGTTGGTCATTTCATAGAGGGAATTGTCGGAGGAGCTCTCGTGTTTACATCTCCAAGATGTAGAGAATGAAGACAACGTGGCATCCGTTCTAAAAATCTGACCGCACTCTCTCTCTAAATATGTCGCTAGACTTAACCGTTATGTGTAGCGACCCAATGAGCATGGCTCTTCCTGCTTTGCACAGGATCCGTTCTTAGCAAAATTCCGTCGCCCATAATGACAAATTACGTTGTTTTGATTGCTACGTTGCTCTACCATTGTATTGCTAGCTGAAGTATCTAATTATAAAATGTTAAACCTACGCCCCGGTTTGTCATTGCTCAAGGAAAAGAACATAACAATTAACGGAATAGCTAGCTATCTTGCTTAGCTAGCTAATGTTAGCCATCATTAAACTGGTGCACAACAAAATACACCACATGTTAGTTTCTGTGAGTCACAACATAAGGCTTACATGCCAGCGTAGATACTGTGGCAGACCAATGGGTTTGGTCAAGACGTTTACCCAGATCAGACACGGACAGAGTAGGATTAGCTCGGTTTCAAGGGTGTTTATTTAAATAATAAATCAAAGAAAAGGATAGGTCTCCCCTATGAGACCCTCTCCGGGATACCGTATTCTGGGCTCCGGGTTTTGCCTGTCGGGCACAAAAACTGAACTCCCTCCTTTTAGCTCAGGCACCGTCTCCAACTATGCGTAAGTCACCTCGTACAACTGGTGAGCAATCAGCCCTTGATTACCCACCAACCACAATCAGCCCCAATTAGTCCAGGCCGGAGAGCCCGCCGAGACCTGGCACGTCCAGCAGAGGGAGCCATCGCCTTGTGATGTCTGCCACGCATCATGCGTAGCTATCAAAACAACATTTGTCACTATAGGGGTGACTTAACCTTGCTAACAAAGGACCCCAAACGAATAAGGTAGTCGTGCTGATCGGGAAGCCACACCGACATCGGCGGTGGCACCACTAACCATTCTGTTTGTTTTGTGAACAGGCATCGGCGGGGGCATCATCCAGCACAACGAGCTGATCCACGGCAGTACGTTCTGCGCGGCTGAGCTGGGCCACATTATGGTGTCTCTGGACGGGCCGGAGTGCATGTGTGGCAGCCGTGGCTGCATCGAGGCCTACGCATCAGGCATGGCCCTGCAGAAAGAAGCCAAGAGGCTCCATGACGGTTAGTTAAAACACTTCTTAATTAGATTTGTTTTCTAATCCTTTACTTAAAACCACGATTAAAACCAAGAGGCACATTGCATGGTGGTTATAAATGCATTGAACCAGGCACTTGCTCATTGGAACACATTGGGTGTCAGTCTTCACCAGGGAGCGAAGCAAAGCTTAAAGCAACATGTCTTGTGAAAAAGAGATGTTGATTTGACCCCTGGCCCGTGTCTGTTTGGTTCTCCAGAGGAACTGCTGGAGGTGGAAGGAATGGTGGATCTGAAGAAGGCGGAGTCCGTCAGCGCCATCCACCTCATCAACGCAGCCCGCCTGGGCAACCACAAGGCTGAAGCCGTCCTCAGAACAGGTGGGTCCACACTCCTTATGTTGGTTGAACATCACCTTAAATCAGACCTACTCCTTCATAAGTTAAAGTAATACCTTGCCCATAGAAAGTTTACACCCCCCTTGGATTTATTCACATTTTATTGTTACAAAGTGGTATTACATTTTATGTTGTCAATGATCTACAAAAAATACTCTTAAAGTGGAAAAATTATATCCTAAAAAAAAGATGAATGAAACAAAGCAGTAATATACCTTGATTAGAAGTAGCCAATACATGTTAGGGACACTTTTGGCAGTGATTACAGCTGTGAGTGTTATTGGGTAAGTCTCCTAAGAGCTTTGCACACCTGGATTGTGCAATATTTGGCCATTTTTATATTTTTCAGAATTCTTCAAGCTCTGCCAAGGTTTTTTGGGATCATCGCTAGACAGCCATTTTCAAGTCTTGCTATAGATTTTCAAACAGATTTGAAGTCAATTGCAACTTGGCCACTCAGGAGCATTCACTGTGTTCTTTGTAAGCAACCCCATTGTTGGTCATTGTCCTGCTGAAAGGTGAATTCCTCTCCCAGTGTCTAATGTAAAGCACACTGAATCAGGTTTTCCTCTAGAATGTTGGCTGCGCCTATCTCCATCCTGTTTCTTTTCACCCTGAAAAACTCCACAGAGTATTTGCCGATGTCAAGCATACCCATAACATGATGCAGCCACCACCATGCTTGAAAATAAGGAGGCGGTTACTCAGTGATGTGTTGTTGGATTTGCCCCAAACATATAAAGCTTTGCATATATTTTTAGTTTGTTGCAGTATTACTTTAGTACCTTGTTGACTGAAGGACCTTAGATGTTGTATGTACGGGGGAGAGAGGTAGTCATCCAGAAATCATGTCAAGCCCTGTTATGTCACACTGTGAGTCCATATAACTTCTGTAACTTCTGAACTCATTTAGGCTTGCCTAAACAAAGGGAGTGAATACTTGTGCAATTACTTTTAGTTATTTAAATTGTTATTAATGTATAGATCAATGACCATAAATTACAATTCAATCCATTTCAATCCCACTTTGCAACACAACAAAATGTGAAGAGTTCAAGGGGGTGTAGACTCTCTAGGTATTGTCTAATTTTATGTTCCCTCAATGACTGACCTGGTCAAATACATTTTATAAACCACTTTCCTCCCACCATTGTTTTAATTTACTAGCTGAATTATGATGCGTGACACAACAAGGTATCAAATGTTACCAAATGTGACATTGAGATCATAGTTTAGACCCAGTTCGAATCATTGTGCCATCTCTCTATGAAAGCCATCCTGTATTTTATAGCTAACCCCTCTCCCCGTTTCCTCCTCAGCTGGCATGGCCCTTGGAGTGGGCATCATCAACATCCTCCACATGGTCAACCCCTCCCTGGTCATCCTGTCGGGGGTGCTTGCCGCCCACTACCAGGCTCCTGTCCAGCAGGTCATAGGTCAGAGAGCCCTCACCTCCGCCCAGAGCATCCAGGTCCTGACATCCGACCTCGAAGAGCCCGCCCTGCTGGGGGCCGCTAGCATGGTGCTGGACTACACAACCAGGCGCATCTATTAACAACATTACGGTGCTGGACTACACAACCAGGCGCATCTATTAACAACATTACGGTGCTGGACTACACAACCAGGCACATCTATTAAGAACATTGGTCAGTTGCCAAGTTCTAGTGTTCATTTCATTGGTCCCCAAAGGAGGGCCATATCTTGCAGTTCCCTGGTGTAGAAAGATGAACTTGCAATTACCAAATAGAAATGGCTAAGATAGAAGGTAGGATCTACAGATAGAGCCGCCCAATAGGACCGACATCTATACTACTGTCCCAGATGGGACAATCTGACATGCTCTTCAAGCTATCGCACCTTCTATTGGACGAACCATTGGCGATAATTTATTTCAGTCAGACAATGACATGTTATGTGTATTTTCCAAAGATTTCTTCAGTGATACTAATTGTCAACATAATATCATTTCTACAGCGGATGAAATGCCTAATAGAGTACTTAAATGGTAGTACTATAAATGACAGTGCTGAAATAGTAGTACTGTTAACTACAGTACTGAAATAGTAGTATGTGTCTGAATACATATAACAGCCGATACAGTCATGAGTACAGCCACAGTACCAGGGAATGGCTGGGTGTGTCCAGACAAAAGATTTCAAAAGATGTGACCAAATAAGGATCATTCGCATTCAATTATGCTTGTACTACATGGCCATATTTTGACCCTCGTAATTCCATGTTTTTTTTTGTTACTTCTTAATTCTAAACGTACAAGATGTTGTTTTTTTTTAAGCCACGCTATGAAGCATTAACAATATGTATTTTATCTTGCCGAGCTGTAAGATCTTTGCGCCGCCATCTTATTTTGAACCAGTTCTGCAACCCTGCGTGACTGACCCAAGGCTTACCCTCTCTAGGACCACCGTGACGACCGACCCTCAAATGTAGCGCCACGGCCATGTACGGCATAGTTGTCTTGACTATGCTGCCAGATCACGTGACTTCGTTTATCATTCTTTTTTGTTTGTTTTATGCCTCGTCATATTTCAAGAGATTACGGTATGCAAATCAGCCATGTGATAATCCCATTTTGTGTATTCCTGTTTTTGATCATGTCACAGAGAAGTTTTTGATTTTACTTCACCTTGGTACTTTTGTGACCTCTATCAATTGCAATGGTCATTTTTACACATTAAAAAAAACACACTAGAAAATGGTTTGGAGTGGAATAATAGATGATTCATTCGATGCTATTCATCGTTTTTAGGTGTGGCTGAACTAGGCCACATTGTAAACACACCGCAGGGCTTGGTGGAATGCCAGCCTGTTTGTGCGATCATAGGATTTAACTTTATTTTTCCCCTCAGGGACATTAGTCTTCAACCCAATACGGCTGTGTACAAAAATAAACACTGTATATTAAACACATTCCCATGTCATACTCACCGATTGTGATGAGTGACATGTATAATACCTGCCACTATTACATTTGGGTGTTCCCTGGAATGGAATCCACTATCCTGGTGTTGCAAGCTCCAAGTTCCACCAACCAACTGTGCTACAGAGAACCTCAGTACATAGTGCCTACAATCAGGTGATTGAGACTCCGCAAACCAGAATGACTGATTTCTTCCCATGCTCTTCAGCTCGTTGGCAAACAGGATCTGCCACCAGTTGTTTGGTCACAGTAGTCGTGAGTTTCTAGAATCACATCAGGTTCACAAGTTACTCGTTTATTGTACAGAAATGACCAGGTTTCTACTTGGTAAAGAAAAAGAAAAAACACCTTATTTACAATATGTATGCCTTTGTTGTAACACGGAACCCAAACCGTCTGCGTGCGCCATCGTGCATAAATTTATTTTGTCCCCCTACACCAAACGCGATCACGACACGCAGGTTAAAATATCAAAACAAACTCAACCAATTATATTAATTTGGGGACAGGTCAAAAAGCATTAAACATTTATGGCTAGTTAGCTTGCATTTGCTAGCCAATTTGTCCTGGGATATAAACATTGAGTTGTTATTTTACCTGAAATGCACACGGTCCTCTACTCAACCAAATCTATACATAAAACGGTCAACCGAATCGTTTCTAGTCACCTTTCTTCGCTTGACTTTATATTGCGATTGGCAACTTTCATAAATTAGGTGCATTACCGCCACTGACCAAGTTAGTCTTTCAGTGGGTACCTGGTTCTATAAACCAATGAGGAGATGGGAGAGGCAGGACTTGCAGCGCGATCTGCGTCAGAAATAGAACTGATTTCTATGTTGGCAACGCAGATGCTCGTTGGCGCAATAATTGAATAACAGATTTCTACATTTATTTTGCAACGCTCGTCAATGCGTATGGAGCTCAATTCAGCCTCTGCCATTGTGTCACACCCTCCGACCACATTTTCATATCAAGCAGAAGTTGGCTTTAAGAGTTGAATACTTCTGATAGACGTCCCAAATTAGGTTGCATTTATAAAATCCACAATAGCTTGTTGCTACACAAAATATATATGAACATAACTAATGAAGCAATTAATTTGTTGAACAGATTCAAGCTCGGATGTCACGTTTTGACTGGCCGCCACCCAACCAACAGCGTGGCTTTGATCAAAGGTAGGCAGGAAGCCTAGTGGGTAGCGTTGGCCCAGTGACCGAAAGATTGCTAGATCGAATCCCCGAGCTGACAAGGTAAAAATCTGTCGTTCTGCCCCTGAACAAGGCAGTTAACCCACTGTTCCAAGGCCGTCATTGTAAATAAGAATTTGTTCTGACTTGCCTAGTTAAATAAAGGTAAAAAAAAACTAAACATTTGCCATACTGCATATGTTGAGATGGTCTTCGCCCTATTGATGGGAGTCTTCCCAAAAGCAGGCGGTCTGCTTACCGAGGACAGACTTTAACAGGAGTAAACCCCCCCTCACTTCACCTCTGCCATTTTTGCCAGAGATTCATTTGAACCCAAGGTCAAACAGCATTAGGCCCTCCAACACTAGGGGCACTAAACAATTATTGAAAATGCAGTATAAAATGTTGTCTCACCTGAAATTTTACTTCCACCAATAAGGTGCAACCACAATTTGAACGTCACGGACAACACTTCAATAACGATCCTGACGACAAAAGTTGAATTCATGTTTTACTGATATTGAAATCGATGGACAGTGAACATTAAAAGCAACACTTGGTGCTACAGTTCATCTTTAAACCACAATTCTACTCTGTTTATGACATTAACGTTTTGTATATTGCCTGTATATGTACATAGGTACACACATATAGAGTACATGATACACCACATGATGTTTACCAGGGTTGGGGGCAATTCCATTTCAATTCCAGTCAATTCAGGAGGTACACTGAAATTCCAATTCTCTTCAATGCTTTTCAACTATCAAATTTGATGTGGAATTGTGTACTTTCTGAATTAACTGGAATTTCAAATGGAATTGACCCCAACCTTGATGCTTACACACACACATATAGATCACGTATATTTACCGGTGCTTGATTCGCGGTTCAAATGGGAAAAAAATGCATAGATTGAAATAGTCACAATAAATGCCACAAGCTGGTTCTAAAATGGTTTCCAACAACACACTTAATAAACAGAGTTTGGTCCTTAAAAGAATAGAAACAAAAAATAAGTGTATACTTATTTTGTTCTTTAATGACGGAAAGGAAGATGGAAGAGAGGAATATATCATCAATCCATGTACAACAACGACCCCAGGTCAGTTAGGTGGGTTGGGTGGGAACGACCCCAGGTCAGGTAGGTGGGGTGGGTGGAATATGACCCCAGGTCAGGTAGGTGGGGTGGGTGGGAACGACCCCAGGTCAGGTAGGTGGGTGTAAAATGACCCCAGGTCAGGTAGGTAGGTGGGTTGGGTGGGTGGGTGGGAACGACCCCAGGTCAGGTAGGTGGAATGATACATTTCCCTATGAGAGTTTGGTTGCAATCTGGGTCCAGAGAGGGTTAGCAAAGGGTAGAGATACAGCCGTCTCAATTCACTCCCTTCCCCTCAATGTTAACAGATCTGTAAGGTGAAAGCAACATGGTGGATTGTAGAAGCTCCACCACTACACTGCTTATACAGTACGTATTCAGAGCCTTCAGATATTCTAACACTGAATGGTTAGTGTTAAGGTGGAGGGGGTAGGGACTGAATTGAGACGTCTAACAGAGAGAGAAGAGGGTTGGGGTTAGCGGATCAGAGGGGCCTGCTTGAGGGAGATGAGGACAGAGCGCATGCGGGACACGTCTTTGGCCTGCTTGCTGGACTTTGGGTTGAAGTCGCAGAGGCGCGCCACGCGCTCCCACTCGGTGCCCGGGTTGTTCTCGTCCATGTCCGACAGCATGGCCTCCTCGGCCGCTCTGCAAAGGCAACACAGGAGGGGAACAGAGCTTTAGAGAGGGAGGGAGCAGGCCTGGGCCCCAGAGATCAGCCGAGCTTTACAGAGGGCCTTACTGCTTCCTGCTAACACACCACCTCCTCTGCAACACTTCAGGGATAGACATGGGGAATCCCCATAGAAATACATGCAGGTAGTTCAGATCCCTTCAGCATAACATCATTTAGTGAGTTGCCAATAAAAACATTTTTTTTTTTTTTTTTAAAGGATTCATTATCAAAATGGTGCCATTTTAGCATGGCTTTATCACCGTTTTAGTGAGGTGTGAATCTAAACCTTTGCTTGAGGAGGAAGTGTCGAGTAGACAGCAGTGGAGGCCCAACTACATTACAGTACATCCAAAAAGAAAACATTCTCCGGGTGGCCACATCAAAAACAGATGAAGAGAACAGAGTTGGATAAGAGCACATAGCATGCTCCCTATAACCCCGGTCATACAGCTAGTTAGTCACCTGCTTTTCCCTGTCAGTCTAACCAAGGGGTTTTGGAACGGCTATAAAAAAAAACGCAGTTTGGTTGGTTAAAAATGCAGTTCGTCACAGAACTGGGCGGGGTGACGCCCCTAACTTGCCTTTTGGTTACGTTCAAATATTCTCTCAAGATCCCCAAGTATAGCGTAAGGAATATGTTTTGCTTTATGTCCTTTATACTTGTGCTTGATGAGAGCGCTTCGTGGCAAAGTTAGTTTTTTTAACAACCCAAACCTGAGACTTTGCCATGCATTTGCATTTTTTGCTGTGGTTGGAAAGCAGGTCATTTGCAATGCAGCAAATACATGTCACGATCGTCACTGTTAACTTATATCATCTTTACTCCCAATAACCAAACCCAAAAAGGGAATCTAATTCCACTAGAAGGCGTACAATACATACTACCTGAAATGAAATAAAAAAATGATACCGTGCCACAATCACAAGACATTCTGAAATGCAAGCCAGAGGGCATAGCGAAACCCCAATCCCACCCACTTCCACTGCCAAGGAGTTAACCAAATGAAAAGAACCCCTCTATAAACTGGAACACAATACACACAGCCAAATGGGGATGAGAAGCCAATGAAAAGTCACTGTCACAAACAAAACTACAGATACGCACAGGACCAGTGGACCAACGCATCACAGGAGGAGGGACACCCAGCCTCTAAAATACATGTAATTGGCAGTGGATTCGTATTCGTCTACAGCAGGGCTCTCCAATCCTGTTCCTGGAGAGCTACCCTCCTGTTGGTTGACTCCAACCCCAGTTGTACCTAACCTGATTCACCTTATCAACCGGCGAAGGATCAAAATCAGGTGCGCTAGATTAGGGTTGGAGAGCCCTGACGACAGTCTAGTCTAATTGTGCACTACTATTGAATATCGTTTTGGCATTTTTCTAGGCTAATTTACTTCTCCCTACTAGGATATTGTCTTAGTTTTTTTTTTTTTTTTACTTAACTGGTCTAGGCGGTAGCAAGGATGGGTAATGTGTGTGCTTAAAGGTGCATAGGAAAAGAAACAAGGAGAAACAGATCACAAGTCAGATATATAGAAATGAAAAGTAAATGAGCTTTATGCAGATGACAGAAGCCAGCATGCATTTTCCCAGAGAAAAAAAAAAATTCTGTCATTTTCGGGGTGGGGGGGGGCTTTTTGTTGTTGGTGCTCTAAGGAGTGTGCTTAGCTTGCAGCCTTCGTCTGCTGTGCCATTGGGTTGGTTGGCGTGAGGCCACAACACATGCCCTCTCTGCCTCTAGCTGTGGGTCCATGTTGTGGCGGAGATGCCGGGTTATACGGGAACATTTGCTCTTCAGCGATCAAATTATTTAAAAAGTGGCAGAGAGATACAAGGGCTGCAATACTAAGAGGGCGAGGTAGGCAACAACAGTAGCGTGTCATTCTGCTGTAGACAGTGGCTAGCTCGTAGGCGCTAAGAGTCTAAACAGATCACATTTACAGATGTTTAAAGCAGCGGTGGTATCCAAGGTTGCCTTCAGTTTAGAAATGCAGACGTACAAGCAACACCACCACAACAGTTGACGGTCTACATCCAGGGCTCTGCCGACAGCACCAGGCTATATAGGCTACTGAAAAATAGACTTCAACTGTTGGATTCGGTCTTAAGTCGCCTCCTTACGAGCCTTGGATTGTGCTAGCCGGAACGGCTCATAGGAGCAGGAGCTCATCTCCTGTTTCTGTGGCGTGCGTCCTCCCTGGACAGGACGCACGTCTATTGCAGGGCCTTACCACCACTTGGCATCAACACGCAGCTGAGGTAGCTGAGGTTGCAGCTATACGGTTTTCAGCGATACATTTAAAGTAGTACATCCCACGTGACACACCTAACCAATGTTTCCTACATAGCGTCAAATTCTAGTTCTCCATGTACACATATGAATAATACAGGTATAGATATACAGGGATCTAAGAATACAGAACATTTGCAAATGGCATGATAAAAATGAAGGGACATATAGATGGATCATGGACGATGGAATTCAACAAAACCAAACAAAAACAAAATGGCCACTCGATGTACTACACTACAGTTATGGGAACAGAATTTATATGGAAACTGGGCAATGGAGCATTAAGGCTGATGCAATGACATTCAGCCTACAAATATTCACTGCATACATTTTTTTTTATTTTTTTTAAAGACACCGGGTGGGTTTATATTCGTAAAAACAGTCACGCACACTCAAGATAAATAAGTCTACTTCTTTAAAAAATAAACGTCAACACCAACAAAAAAAATTGAAGGGGAAAGCCGAACGTAAAAACGTGTGTTAAAATGGAAGATGAGGCAGGCAATTGACGCGAAAAAAAAGAAACAATGTTAGTTTAGCAACATACACATAACCAATCAGGTCAGAGAAGGGTTGTTTGTAGAAATCCTCATCCAGCACCCTGGAGACACAGGGGATGTCCCAGAGGAAAGCAGCAAGCAGGAAAGAGAGAGAGAGAGAGAGAGAGAGAGATCGGTAAAAAGGAGAACAAACGACAGAACAAACCCAGCCCAGAGCTCTTACATACACACATGTCCAAAATGGCACCCTATTCCCTACCTAGTGCACTATTTTTGACCAGAGCATGGGGAGACTACATATGGAATAGGATGCCATTTGGGACGCGAGTTACAAAGACAAGAAACAACATAACAGAGGCAGGTTAGAGGTAGCTAGACATTTGACAGAGACTGGAACATTGGCTGATATATTATTCAGAGCAGAGGGAGGGCTTGGGTTACAGACGCTCAAGTTAGTATAAAGCTGTCTTGAACACTGTAGATCACTTGAAGAACGGCAAGGAGTTCCAAAACCCTTATCCTAAGACTTATCAAACTGAAATAAATAAATAAAAATATATATATATTTTTTTAAACATCCTACATTTCTGTTTGCTGCTGGGGCTGTCCTGTTACCTTTCTATGGGTATTAACACCAATTGATATTATAATTCCTGATCTCAACCAGATATTTTGGAATATTCTGTGCTCAAATGTCTTGTAGTTCAAGGGTCAATTCTGGGGTCTTGTCATTTTGCAACAGCGTTTCACCTCTTGCAACACCATGCATAACTTGGATTGCCGCTCCACGTCATTATCAGAAATAAATTAACCTGTGAATGAATATACATGATTATTATTCATTCCGGGAACATACTGTACTGATCTTTTCACTGTTCTACCATAAGCTAGCTGTGTGCAGTCTACGTCTTAGTTTAGGTCTATATGAACCTTGAAACACGTAACAGGTAGTAGAGAACATAGAGGGACGAATAGGAACCATTGCAGCACAATAACTAACTATTCTGCACAGACATTTCAGCAGGAGAGAATGTTATTTATACTCAAAATGGACAGGGTTTCCTTTCCACGGCTCCTGTAGAGAAAAAGTGAGTCAGTGGACAAAAGGTTCCCTTGGAGTACAGTGGGTTTTAGTCCTCCTGGCTCAACCTGGGGCTGTTTTTACATTGAAATACAAATGACTAGACTCTCTCTATGCATTTGTACCTGTTGTTCACTTTAGTCTTCTCCAGCTGCTCGTCCTGTCTAGTGTGCCACTCCTCCAGCTCTACCTTGGCTTTGTCCTTCCACTCAGACTCCTGCTTACGAGAGTTAGCGTCTGGGGAAGGGGACATTAGGAAGAAGAGGAGGTCTTATGATTCACACAGTACAGGCAATTCTCTTGAAAAGTAAGATCACAAAAAGAAGCCTTCTAAAACCAGGGGCGATTTCAACATCAGGGGTGAGTTAACCAGATTTTAGTGGCGTTTCAAAATGTGCTCAGTGTTTTTCTTGCATTGCAAGTCAGGGACATACATTTTCCAATGGTTGTGGTGTTTTAAAAGGGGCGTTCAGCACTTTGGATTCCTTCTATTCTATTGTTAGGCTGCACGCTGCTATGGTCCTCTAGCCAGGATATACCAGGGGCCTATCCTTACCTAGGACCTCGAGCCTCTCTCTCTGCTCCTCCCTCCATTTACGCAGGCTCTCTGGCTCAGCCTGCAGCCGATCGGCACTGGAGATGGCTGAGTATGCATCAGACGGGCCGTTGCTCTCCTAACAAACACATGGGGTGGTGTTCAACCGGGCACACTGTAGCAAAATTAAAACGTTTCTCATTGGACAAGTCGATAGCATCTCCCCCTTTTCACTCTGCGTCAGAGCATCCTCCCCCCCACGTTTTGTGCATACTGAACACAACCATGGTCAATAATATGACACAACCATGGTCAATAATATGACACAACCATGGCATTTAGTATTCATTCGGCTATGTTCAAACAAACATGCATGGTTAAGTATTCTAATGTTTTCCTTGAGTCAATATAATCACAATCTCTGCTGTATGACAAAATGGAAAACTTAAGATATTACCTCATGAATGTCCCCATTAACGGCACCATCCACTGCATCTGCAAAATAAATTAAGCATTTATCGTGAACAAAGCCACATCAAAGACAAGGGAATGGCCTACATCATCAATTAACATGACAGAGCGGCTGTGCATCAGACTTGTCTATGCGTCTTACATTCAGGAATAAGACAGATAGGATGGTTGCATTTGCTTTCAAAACCACCACGACCCATCACAAATTAGCCAGCTTTCACAATGATCAAATTCAGATTATTTGTCATTGGAAATTTGATAAATACTAACGTTACACGTAGGTTTGTTCTAGTCTAGTGCATTGGTGCATAAACGCTTGGTTAGGCAATATCTTTACGATGAGCGATTCATTCATTGGAACTAGCTAGCTTACATCCCTTCCTTAAAGAGTTGCATAACATGAAAATGTTTCGGACCAATGTAGCTAACTAATCGTTCAATAATCTCACTTCCTGAAGGCGACAGTTTTGTATGAAAGTCCAATGGTCATTGAGCCATATATCAAATTGCAGTAATGAAGTGGCCAGTATGTTGGTGCAGTGGGATCAATCAACGACAGGCTTACGTTAGCAAGCTAGCCAGGAAATAGACGTTATAACTAGCTAACCTGTCATTCAAAGACACGATATTTTCTGTTAGTTGATTCACGACACTTCCCAAAACATCAATGTCAATAAGTAAAGTTGCGTGTAAATTAGCTAGCATATATACCTGTAATGTAGCTACTAACTAGCGCCGTTAGCGAGCTTACAAAATGGGGTAACTAGCGTTACCTTGCGCATTACGAGATAGTTTCCTTAACATTTTAAAATAGATGGCCTGAAATATTGGATCCAGCCAGCTAAATTGACGTAACTTGTTTTTCTCACGATCTCTTTCATTCAAGTCCCCCGCAGACAGTCGATGTAAGTTAGCTAACTAGGTAAGGTATCTCGTTGGCTGGCTAGTTTCCTAAGTAAAATGGCTAGCTTCAGCTAGCTAACTGTGTAATTGGCTAGCACATTGCTAGGTAATAATTGCCAATTTGCTAGGCTTTGACTCCACAAAATTATACGAACGAGCTAGCTACTGTAACTTGATACATTAAGAGTTCAGGGAACACAGTTACCGTTTGCGTCGCCTGTCAGATTGTTGTCTAGCGACGTTGGAACCTCTCCGCTGTCCAGGATGCTGAATCCTTCGTCGTTCTCAATCCCCGCGATCTCGCTTTCTTGCTGGGCCAAGAATGCGGCAGCGGGGTCTTCGTCAGTCCCATTGCCGGCCGCAGCCTGTGGTGCGCTGAGCATGTCAAAATCGTCCATATCTAGCTATTTGATGATGGTGGCTACCTCTAAATAACGTTTCAGTATCTAACCGGGAGTAGATCAGTGGATGAACTCGCGAGTTAAGGGAGGAGAGAATGAAAAAGCGGAAACGCTAGCAGGGCCAGTCAGAAACGAGGAGTTGTTATTGACTGTGCTGTGCACCAACCACAAAAGGAATATGATTACACCTGATACGTAAGGGTCCCATGATCTACAGCGTGCGTTTGCCAATCTTGAATCTCAAGGGTACAATATAATTTGGAATTAGAATATTAGTCATTTAATTTATAGCCATCTATATGCAGGGTATGTGCATCATATTTTCTGCACTAAAAAAATGAGTAAAGCAACGATTGGTTCAAAGAAAAAAATATATATTTTAAGTGCAAAGACACGTGAATTATACTGTCAACAATACTGGCTTGTCTTTAATCATAATTTTCATCTCTCCTGAGGTTAATCGAAGATTTAGAGTCAATGGGATATGGGATGTCTCTGATATCTATACGCAATTTGATAGACTTCTAATTTCACTCAAGTGGTATATTTGATAATTGGTCTCTATTATAGCAGTGATGGGCCACTGTCGGCCTATACTGTATTACATTCCAACTGCATTTCTCAGTTAGTTACAGTGATCCACACCATCAGGTATCATATACTACTGACAGTATGTTTGTGCTATTATGCCAACTCTGTCACTCATGCCAACGATTTTTGCCTTGACAAAGTCAGGAATAGAGTTGGCAGATCTGGGACCAGGCTCAAGGGCAGCTACCGAGAAGTGGGGCTGCCTTATTTGACATCCATGTCTTCGGCGCCCGGGGAACAGTGAGTTACCTGCCTTGCTCAGGGGCAGGTTTTTACCTTGTCAGCTCGGGGATTCGATTGGCTGGTAGTTAGAGCCTGAAGCGAATCACAGCCAGCCACCAGAGAGAAGCAAATGTAACCACAGGACATGTGACAGAGTTGTGACAGAAAAGAGGGACCAGTTTAATGTTTTAAGTGGGATGATGCAGTTTTGCACATTATTATTTATTTTTCATTTGATATGGTAAAATATTATATTATGCTATTATGCTGTTCAGATTATATTCGTTTTGAATGGTTAGTTTTATATGCACTTTGTTTATATACACTGCTCAAAAAAATAAAGGGAACACTTAAACAACACAATGTAACTCCAAGTCAATCACACTTCTGTAAAATCAAACTGTCCACTTCGGAAGCAACACTGATTGACAATACATTTCACATGCTGTTGTGCAAATGGAATAGACAACAGGTGGAAATTATAGGCAATTAGCAAGACACCCCCAATAAAGGAGTGGTTCTGCAGGTGGTGACCACAGACCACTTCTCAGTTCCTATGCTTCCTGGCTGATGTTTTGGTCACTTTTGAATGCTGGCGGTGCTTTCACTCTAGTGGTAGCATGAGACGGAGTCTACAACCCACACAAGTGGCTCAGGTAGTGCAGCTCATCCAGGATGGCACATCAATGCGAGCTGTGGCAAGAAGGTTTGCTGTGTCTGTCAGCGTAGTGTACAGAGCATGGAGGCGCTACCAGGAGACAGGCCAGTACATCAGGAGACGTGGAGGAGGCCGTAGGAGGGCAACAACCCAGCAGCAGGAACGCTACCTCCGCCTTTGTGCAACGAGGAGCAGGAGGAGCACTGCCAGAACCCTGCAAAATGACCTCCAGCAGGCCACAAATGTGCATGTGTCTGCTCAAACGGTCAGAAACAGACTCCATGAGGGTGGTATGAGGGCCCGACGTCCACAGGTGGGGGTTGTGCTTACAGCCCAACACCGTGCAGGGCGTTTGGCATTTGCAAGAGAACATCAAGATTGGCAAATTCGCCACTGGCACCCTGTGCTCTTCACAGATGAAAGCAGGTTCACACTGAGCACATGTGACAGACGTGACAGAGTCTGGAGACGCCGTGGAGAACGTTCTGCTGCCTGCGACATCCTCCAGCATGACCGGTTTGGCGGTGGGTCAGTCATAGTGTGGGGTGGCATTTCTTTGGGGGGCCGCACAGCCATGTGCTCGCCAGAGGTAGCCTGACTGCCACTAGGTACCGAGATGAGATCCTCAGACCCCTTGTGAGACCATATGCTGGTGCGGTTGGCCCTGGGTTCCTCCTAATGCAGGACAATGCTAGACCTCATGTGGCTGGAGTGTGTCAACAGTTCCTGCAAGAGGAAGGCATTGATGCTATGGACTGGCCCGCCCGTTCCCCAGACCTGAATCCAGTTGAGCACATCTGGGACATCATGTCTCGCTCCATCCACCAACGCCACGTTGCACCACAGACTGTCCAGGAGTTGGCGGATGCTTTAGTCCAGGTCTGGGAGGAGATCCCTCAGGAGACCATCCGCCACCTCATCAGGAACATGCCCAGGCGTTGTAGGGAGGTCATACAGGCACTTGGAGGCCACACACACTACTGAGCCTCATTTGTACTTTTTTTAAGGACATTACGTCAAAGTTGGATCAGCCTGTAGTGTGATTTTCCACTTTAATTTTGAGTGTGACTCCAAATCCAGACCTCCATGGGTTGATAAATTTGATTTCCATTGATCATTTTTGTGTGATTTTGATGTCAGCACATTCAACTATGTAAAGAAAAAAGTATTTAATAAGAATATTTCAGTCATTCAGATCTAGGATGTGTTATTTTAGTGTTCCCTTTATTTTTTTGAGCAGTATACATTAAAAAGTTAGACTTTAAATGCAAATGTTTAATAGCATTCTTTTTCATAACAAACCAATGCATTTTTAAATACATTGTGGTTCAGGCAGAATATGATTTCAATTAATCATTTAATTATAATTATTTTAACACCAATCATAGTCAAACTATCGTAAACTGTTTGACTTGAAAAAATACAAAACATAGTTATTTTTTTTTAAAGAGCCGTTTGGGAGCCAAAAGAGCCGGCTCTTTTTGGTGAGCTGAGCCGAACGAGCCGGCTTTGGCTGGGGTAGGTCGTCGTTGTAAATAAGAATTTGTTCTTAACTGACTTGCCTAGTTAAATAAAGGTTAAAAAACAAAGAAACAAAAACATAGAGCAAGCTAGACCACTGTCCTCTTAGTACTGAATAACTTACTTGCGTACATATTTTCTTCATGTTTTCAGTGGTTGTGTCAGGGTTGTGTGGTGGTTCTTCATGCCTGCAGATTTCCCCTCCACCACTAATCAATATCTACAGCCTGCTCTGGCTTTTCCTGTAATGCACATCTTGGCTGGGCTCCAGTACTAGTGGGCATGTACTAATGAGTTCCTGAAACCAGAACTAGCAAGATGTCAGCCCCCACAAATCGGTGTTCAGCCATCTTGGAGGCTGTCTGTAGTTCTTATTATAGCTCAGTGATAACATGTTCACTTCTTTCAACACATCCTCTGAGACGTCCTTTCCTGTCTCTGGAAACTTACTGTGACTGCCTCTATACCCACTTTTAAACTTCTCTTCTGCTTGCTTCACTGTTTGTGCTCACCAGTCGGTGGATTGGGAGGCAGGAAGAGTCATATCACCGGGAAGCTCTCAGTCCTTGCCTCCCTTTATTTAAGGCTGACTGTATAGGTTCAATGAACTGGCAATGTCTCTCATTCCCATTATATTCCTAAATTGGAACCCAAGTTTATTCCCAGTAAGCAGTGACTCCTTCTAAAAACGACTTTCATTCCAAGTTGTGGGTTATATTGGGCCGCTTTTTTAATGTATCCTTTCAGCACCAATCATCACTCACTAATTGTGTTCATTTTCTAGTCTGAATATCTTGATTCATTCATTTATTTAGGAATATTTTGTATGTGCACAACATATTCTCGTCCGGTGGGAATCTGTGTGAGATACAATTACAACCCCACAACCATACGCTGTCAAGTCCTAAATACTATCTCTATCCCCTCAGATTTCGTAACGGTTGCTCTATCCACCAGTTACTGACATGATGTATCCAACTGTCACTCTCTCACACACACATACACACACACACACACACACAGGATGTTCCCTAAATGGCCATATCTAAGATTTGGTTAAACTTTTGAAAACCTCACTCTCTACGGAAAACTCTCTGTTCCTTAAGTGTGATATCTTACCAACAACTCCAAAGAAGACCAATATCTCAAATACCATGGACATATTTATCATACAAAAGAGCCCAAACTCAGTGACGTTTCAAACGTGTACTCAACAGAGATGTCAAGCTGAATACATGCATTCAATACAGTGCCGTGTCCACCTACACCCACAGCTCTCACCCTCTCCGTTCCGCAAAGATGAACTTCAGTACTTTTCCATCACCCAGGATTTCTTTGTGCATGTCACAGGATTTCTTATCAGAGGCCTTGAGTTATTGAGAGTACGCATTCCTACAGTCCACTGCAGTCCACTAAATAATGACACCTCATACACAAAGAGCTTGAACCTAACACTACTTCCAATCCCTAAAGATATATACAAACAGTCATACTAAGATGATATAATGCTATAAAAAGGTAAAGATATAAAACAGTAATATAAAACAGAATTTGACACTTTCTCAAAATAAATCAAATTTTTAATAAACTGCGTTCAATGTGGGTCTTTTTTCCCAGTAAAAAACATCCTACTTATAAGACCATCTCCTTCACTAATTGTACATGTCTAAACTGTACATGAGAGAGAACTTGGTCTAACGGACGTCGTCTGATGAAGGAACGGACCAAATCTCAGCGTGGTAAGTGTTCATGATTTTTGTGTTCTCTCAGGTCAGGGCGTTACAGCCTCACTGTACAATTTCCTTATTGAATATATTTTCTAATATTTGGGTCACCCACAAAAAAGGAGCCTGTCCCAGATTTGTTTGTGCTCTTGCCAAAACAGGTTGACTAAGGAAGATTCCATAAGGTGAACAGAAATAGACTATCACACAGACTACAAAAAACAGGCCCTAGCAGTCACTTTTTGCTTGACTGGTGAGGACACTGGCTTATCATTGGATAGGCTGACTTTAGGGATTTGTATAAAAGGGCAGACGATAAGCAATTTTTTCCTCGATCCACTGTGCGAGACTGCCACTGAAAATCTCATCCTTAAAAAGAGCGTGATTAATTTGCCATAGGCTTTTAATCATTTACCAACTTAATTTATCACTTTTACTTTCAAAATTCGAGAATTCGAGCTTTGTCCTGGCAGGATGATTGGGGGTTCTAACCCCTGTTTTATTATTGCAGAAATTGGACAGAACCACCAGGGAGATATTGAAATCGCCAAGAAAATGACCAAGATGGCTAAGGTAATGGAAGCTAAATGAAGAGACATTGTAAGACTTTAAGGACTAGTTTCCTGGATGCAGATTAACCCTAGTTCTGGACAAAAAGCATGCGAAATGCAGAATTTAGTCTTTTTTTGTTGTCCAGGACTAGGCTTGATCTGTGTCAGAGAAACTGCTGGCATCATGTTGGCATCAATTTACAGGACTGCGGGGCAGACTGCGTCAAGTTTCAGAAGAGTGAGCTTGAGTACAAGTTCAACAAGCGTGCCCTGGAGCGGAATGGACGAGGTAAGAGGTTATTCCATGATTAATGTCTATTGAATTAGTCCGCGGTGACTGTGTAGATATTCCGGATTTCAAGCAAAACATGCATGACTACCCCAACTGCTTTGCAACGTTTGTTAGGTGGCTGTGGACTTCCTAGATGAGCTTGAGGTGCCCTTCTTCAAAGTTGCCTCATGCGATGCCAACAGTTTCCCCTATCTGGAACTGACTGCAAAAAAAGGTCAGGGATTCAATTTAACACTGTTATATACAGTGCCTTGCAAAAGTATTCGGCCCCCTTGAACTTTGCGACCTTTTGCCACGTTTCAGGCTTCAAACATAAAGATATAAAACTGTATTTTTTTGTGAAGAATCAACAACAAGTGGGACACAATCATGAAGTGGAACGACATTTATTGGATATTTCAAACTTTTTTAACAAATCAAAAACTGAAAAATTGGGCGTGCAAAATTAAGCGTCACGTGACCCTGGACAAGAGCTGGAAGGGCAACGACCACGAAGCGTCGCTGGATTCTTCTGAGCTGACAGAGCTGGTCAGAGCCTGGTGGAGCAGGCCCAAGGCACGGGCATCAAGCAGATGTTACCCTGTAAGAAAGCCTGCCATGACAAGGTGAGCTGGCCTCGGGAGGTTTCATTTAAAATAAATATGACATCCTTTTTGGAGAATGTTAGTATTATGAATGGCATACAGTGTATTCAGAAAGAATTCAGACCCCTTTCCTTTTTCTAGATTTTGTTACGTTACAGCCTTATTCTAAAATGTATTAAATCGTTTTTTTCCCCTCTCATCAATCTACACACAATACACCATAATGACTTAAGGTTTTAGAAATGTTTGCCAATTAATAAAACATTTAAAACCGGAATATCACATTTACATACAGTACCAGTCAAAAGTTTGGACACAACTACTCATTCAAGGGGTTTTTCTTTATTTTTACTATTTTCTACATTGTAGAATAATAGTGAAGACATTAAAACTATGAAATAACACATGTGGAATCCTGTATTGTTAAGCAAATCTAAATATATTTACAGTTGAAGTCAGAAGTTTACATACACTTAGGTTGGAGTCATTAAAACTTGTTTTTCAACCACTCCACAAATTTCTTGTTAACAAACTATAGTTTTGGAAAGTCGGTTAGGACATCTACTTTGTGCATGACGCAAGTAATTTTTTCCAGCAATTGTTTACAGTGAAATAATCTGTCTGTATCTCAATTCCATTGGGTCAGAAGTTTACATACACTAAGTTGACTGTGCCTTTAAACAGCTTGGAAAATTCCAAAAAATGTCATGGCTGTAGAAGCTTCTGATAGGCTAATTGACATAATTTGAGTCAATTGGAGGAATACCTGTGGATGTTTTTCAAGGCCTACCTTCAAACTCAGTGCCTCTTTGCTTGACATCATGGGAAAATAAAATGAAATCAGCCAAGACCTCAGAAAAATAATTGAAGACCTCCACAAGTCTGGATCATCCTTGGGGGCAATTTCCAAACACCTGAAGGTACCACGTTCATCTGTACAAACAATAGTACGCAAGTATAAGCACCATGGGACCACGCAGCCGTCATATCGCTCAGGAAGGGGACGTGTTCTGTCTCCTGGAGAAGAACGTTCTTTGGTGCAAAAAGTGCAATTCAATCCCAGAACAGCAAAGAGCCTTGTGAAGATGCTGGAGGAAACAGTTACAAAAGTATCTGTATCCACAGTTAAACAAGTCCTATATCGACATAACCTGAAAGGCCGCTCAGCAAGGAAGAAGCCATTGCTCCAAAACCGCCAGAAAAAGCCAGTCTACAGTTTGCAACTGCACAATGGGGACATCGTACTTTTTGGAGAAGTGTCCTCTGGTCTGATGAAACAAAAATATAACTATTTGGCCATAATGACCATCGTTATGTTTGGAGGAAAAAGGGGAAGGCTTGCAAGCCGAAGAACACCATCCCAACCGTGAAGCACAGGGGTGGCAGCATCATGTTATGGGGGTGCTTTGCTCAGGAGGGACTGGTGCACTTCACAAAATAGATGGCATCATAAGGGAGGACAATTATGTTGATATATTGAAGCAACATCTCAAGACATCAGTCAGGAAATTAAAGCTTGGTCGCAAATGGGTCTTCCAAATGGACAATGACTTCCAAAGTTGTGGCAAAATGGCTTAAGGACAACAAAGTCAAGGTATTGGAGTGGCCATCACAAAGCCCTGACCTGAATCCCATAGAACATTTGTGGGCAGAACTGAAAAAGCATCTGCTAGCAAGGAGGCCAACAAACCTGACTCAGTTACACTATCTCTGTCAGGAGGAATGGGCCAAAATTCACCCAACTTAATGTGGGAAGCTTGTGGAAGGCTACCTGAAACGTTTGACCCAAGTTAAACAATTTAAAGGCAATGCCACCAAATACTAATTGAGTGTATGTAAACTTCTGATCCACTGGGAATGTGATGAAAGAAATAAAAGCTGAAATTAATAATTCTCTCTACTATTATTTTGACATTTCACATTCTTAAAATAAAGTGGTGATCCTAACTGACCTAAGACAGGGAATTTTTACTAGGATTAAATTTCAGGAATTGTGAAAACTGTTTAAATGTATTTGGCTAAGGTGTATGTAAACTTCCGACTTCAACTGTATATTTGTGATTCTTCAAAGTAGCCATGCTTTGCCTTGATGACAGCTCTGCACACTCTTGGCATACTCTCAACCAGCTTCATGAGGTAGTCACCTGGAATGCATTTCAATTAACAGGTGTGCCTTAATGCATTTGAGCCAATCAGCTGTGTTGTGACAAGGTAGGGGTGGTATACAGAAGATAGCCCTATTTGGTAAAAGACCAAGTTCATATTATGGCAAGAACAGCTTAAATGAGCTAAGAAAACGACAGTCCATTACTTTAAGACATGAAGACATCCGGAATTTTTTTTTTATTCACATGCAGTCGCAAAAACCATCAAGCGCTATGATGAAACTGGCTCTCATGAGGACTGCCACAGGAAAGGAAGACCCAGAGTTACCTCTAATGCAGAGGATAAGTTCATTTAGAGTTTGTGTAGCCCAAATAAATGCTTCACAAAGTTCACATAACAGACACATCTCAACATCAACTGTTCAGAGGAGACTGTGAATCAGGCCTTTATGGTCGAATTGCTGCTGCAAAAAAAACACTACTAAAGGACACCAATAATCCTTTGAGTCCAAATTTGGTCAACAGATGATCACCGCATGTGTGGTTCCCACCTTGAAGCATGGAGGAGGAGGTGTGATGGTGCTTTGCTGGTGACACCATCTGATTTATTTAGAATTCAATGCACACTTAACCAGCATGGCTACCACAGCATTCTGCAGCAATACGCCATCCCATCTTTTTTTTTTAGCTTAGTGGGACTATCATTTGTTTTTCAACAGGACAATGACCCAACACACCTTCAGGCTGTGTAAGGGCTATTTGACCAAGAGGGAGAGTGATGGAGTGCTGCGTCAGATGACCTGGCCACAATCACCCAACCTCAACCCAATTGAGATGGTTTGGGATGAGTTGGACTGCGGAGTGAAGGCAATGCAGCCAGCAAGCGCTCATCCTCCTTCAATATTCAAGTCCGGACGATCAGGTTCAAGTCCGGGCTCTGGCTGGGCCACTCAAGGACATTCAGAGACTTGCTCGAAGCCACTCCTGCATTGTCTTGGCTGTGTGCTTAGGGTTGTTGTCCTGTGGGAAGGTGAACTTCGCCCCTGTCGGAGGTCCTGAGCGCTCTGGACCAGGTTTTAAACAAGAATCTCTCTGTACTTTGCTCTGTTCATCTTTCCCTCGACTAGTCTCTCAGTCCCTGCCACTGAAAAACATCCCCACAGCATGATGCTGCCACCACCATGCTTCACAGTAGGTGTGGTATTGGCCAGGTGATGAGCAGTGCTTGATTTCCTCCAGAAGTAACGCTTGGCATTCAAGCCAAAGAGTTCAATCTTGGTTTCATCAGACCAGAGAATCATGTTTCTCATTGTCTGAGAGTCCTTTAGGTGCCTTTTGCCAAACTCCAAGCGGGCTGTCACATGCCTTTTACTGAGGAGTGGCTTCTGTCTGTTCACTCTACCATAAAGGCTGAATTGGTGGAGTGCTGCAGAGATGGTCCTCCCATCTCCACAGAGGAACTCTGGAGGTCTTTCAGAGTGACCATCGGGTTTTTGGTCACATCCCTAACCAAGGCCCTTCTCCCCCGATTGCTCAGTTTGGCCAGCTCTAGGAAAAGTATTGGAGGTTCCAAACTTCTTCCATTTAAGAATGATGGAGGCCAATGTATTCTTTGGGACTGTCAATGATGCAGAAATGTTTTCGTACCCTCCCCCAGATCCGTGCCTCTACATAATCCTGTCTTGGTGCTACGGACAATTCCTTCGACCTCATGTCTTGGTTTTTGCTCTGACATGCACTGTCAACTGTGAGAGCTTATATAGACAGGTGTGTGCCTTTCCAAATCATGTTGAATCAATTTAGTTTACCACAGGTGGACTCCAATCAAGTTGTAGAAGCATCTCAAGGATGATCAATGAAAACAGAATGCACCTGAGCTCAATTTCGAGTCTCATAGCAAAGGGTCTGAATGAAATCAAATAAAATGCAATTTCATTAGTCACATGCTCCAAATACAACAAAATGCTTACTTACTAGCTCCTAACCGACAGTGCAGTTAAAACAAATATGGATAAGAATAAGAGATAAAAGTAACAAGTAATTAAAGAGGAGCAGTAAAAAATAACAATATATACAGGGGGGTGCTGGTACAGAGTCAATATATACAGGGGGGTGCTGGTACAGAGTCAATATATTCAGGGGGGTGCTGGTACAGAGTCAATGTGCTGGAGCACCAGAATACTAATGTAAATAAGTATTTTTCCCATTGACATTTTGTAATAATAACTTTCTCAAAAAATTATAATGATGTTATATTCCTTTTATTTTGTTAGGTTGGCCCATTATGTTTGTCATAAACCTCCCTTACATCAAGTATTCTCTTTGTACTGTATAGCCTACAACAGCACATACTGTAGGAGGAAATCTCCATATTATTTTCTCTTCCAGCTCGGGAAGTCAGTGGTGTCTAAGGTGGTGATACCCAGAGGCACGGTGCTGAGTATGGATATGCTGGGGGTGAAGGTGGGCGAGCCAGGGGGCATCTCTCCTGCATCACGCCACGTATGGTGGATGGCTACAACAACAAGGGCTGAGTCAACCAGGTGTGCGTTCGTTCAGCCGGACACAACGTTGTGGAACGTTCAGATAGAAAGATGCTATGTAAAACAAACATGTTAACATGCTGACTAGACCGGTGTTATGATATTGATGGCATGTCAGGACTGATCGTCTGTTTACATTTCTACCATTGTGGCTAGATGGAGTAGACCTGCATCTTCATCTAGTGGTCGCGTCAGGGACAACAGTTGTTGACAACTTTAGTGTTGTAGCAACGCCTAACCCTAATCCATTTCCTCACTTTAACCTCAGTCTCCTGACCTGTTATTTCACATAACCTACTGTGTTGGTTCCCCTAACCTGCCATGTTAATTCACCTAACCTGCCACGTTAATTCACCTAACCTGCCACGTTAATTATCATTACCTGCTATGTAAACAGACCATCAATCCCAACTACTATCTGTATCACCAGGCCGCCACGTTTTGTGCGAGAGCGTTGCAAAATAAATGTACCCATTATTCAATTATTTAACTGCTCATGCGAGTCAACGGGCGTCTGCATAGCCAGGCGCTAAAATAGAACTTGGTTCTATTTCAGAACCTTAACGCCTGCAAGTCCCCCCCTCTCCATTTTACTCATTGGTTTTCACGAGCATACGAACCCACGTGGGTGATTGACAGTTGAACGAGAAGAGATTAATCAAAGAACCCTATCTAAAAACTAACTAGGTTTCACCTTTAATCTGTGGATTAATTGTCAGAGTAGAGAACATGATTTTGTATGATAAAAAATTCTGCAAAGATCCAGCAAAAAAAGGGACCCTACATTTAAACTAAACTATCAACCCAACGTTTATGTCCCAGGACAAATTAGCAAGCAATAGCTAGCGAGCTAAATATCCATGAATGTGTTGTGTGTTTTGACCTGTCCCCAAATTAATATACGGTAGTTGGTTTTTGCTAATTTAACCTGCGTGTCATGAACAAAAGTCTGATGGGGATAGTCAAAATCAACATGTGAATGGTGTATGCACTTGAGGGGCTGGTTTGGGGAAGTTGTAACATGCGGACTCTACCGGCCACACGCCAGCATCCGCATGCTTATTTTGTTCATCCACATCAGATACGATCATGACACTCAGGTTAAAACATCAAAGCCAACTGTGAACAAACTATAGTAATTTGTGGACAGGTTCGAAACACACATGAAACAATCATGGACATTTAGGTAGCTGGCTGTTGCTAGTTAGTTTGTCCTGGGAGATGAACATTGGGTTGTTATTTTACCTGCATATTGTCCTCTGTTTTTTAGCTGGTTCTTTGTAGAATTTTGACCCGGAGTCATACAAAATCGTGTTTCTCTACTCCAGTGATACATCCACAGATGAAAAGGGAAACCTTGTTAATCATCTTTAATTATTCTCTCCTCGTGTCTGTGAAGCATCCACGTGGGTTAGTATCTTTGTCCTTATATCCAATAAGGAGGCGACAGTCAACACATGTGCATCTCAAATAGAACCAAGTTCTATTTTAGCTCTTGGCTACACAGAGGCACGTTTAAGCATGTGAGAGATGTGGGGGAAACGATTGAATAACATGTAAGTGTACAGTAATTTTGCATCGCTCATACATGCAATGTGGCCGGCAAGGTTAAATAAGGTAAACAAATACTTAAAATAAAATAAATTTAAAAAATGAAAAACTATTTAGTAAACTGAAATAAAATAATTAAGAAAAACATTTCAAAAACTAAAGCTATACTGAAACTATCGTTTAAGCCCTTTTTAACTAATGGAGTTTTCGGAACAATGATGTGCATAAACCCTGGAGGACTGACAGGTGGCGCTGTATTGAAGCCACTGTGCAGCCATCTTGGTAATCCTCCTCAATTAAATGTTTTTATTTTGGAAGTGATATAAATGCAATTGTTAATGTATACTTTAGTTGCTGAAAACTGATGGTCATTTCTGTGTAACAATCAATATACTCCTGGCTGTCACCCAATAATATATTTTTCATATGCAAAAATCAACAATATTACATAAACATAACATGTTAAATTTGGACGTTTTTTGCTTTTGTTGCAGCCGTTTTTTTTTATTAACCCTATTTGAAGGTGTTAGTGAAGGACATATTTAACATTAATAACTCTAGCTGAAAATGCTATTAGTTACTTAATATTTACACTGCATCACAAGCGTTCATTGTGGACAATTGAAAAATGTTTGTGTGGCAGACTGTTGATCCCCTTTCCTCTAAAACAGATGTTCATTTTGGTGTTACAAAATACACCTGGCTGTCATCCAAAAATGTGTTTTTCAGTTTCAAAATTCTACAATATTACATAAACATAACAAATGTGCCTTGACTTCATTTAGTTTTTTTCCCCTGTCTTTCACTCAGATAAAGGTAAAGGTAGGCAACTTGATTCTTCTTACATCTACTACTCAAGTTTTTTTTTTAAAGCTTTGGATTGGTGTAAACTTGGGCAAGAGTTTCCTTCCACCATTATTATTGGACCAGTCTAGGCTATTATTCTTTTAAATCCAAGTCACGTCAAGATTGAGCTAGCCGAACATATGACCTGACCCATCACGTTAGTATTACTGCCTCCATTGGAACGAAGTGGCATCCCGAAAAAACACAAACTATAGTCCTAGTAAACGTAAATGGCTCCTAGAATTCCACCCACAGGCTACTTTCTGTCCCTGAAACTAAAGCTGAAACGAAATAATACAAAAACGAAACCGAATAAAAACTAGTATATCAAGTCTGAAAACGACCTAAAACTCAACTTAATTTAAAATAAAAATCTAAAATCGAATAAAAAATATGTGTTTTATATTAAATTACAAAACTATAATAACCTTGGTGATTGGTGAGGTTTGCATGTTAGGAATCACGTCGGCTCTATTCATTGAATTTCTATCTGCAACATTTGGATACTGATCATGGCACTGGGTGATGTATAGTCAGAAGCCAGTTTTTTATTTATACTTTTTTTTATAGGTAGAAACAAACAGATTAGATTAGAATATAGTAGACTTGACTGTCTATATAAGGTACATTTATTTATATACATGTGTTGGATGTTTACTTTTCTATATCAGAGGATGTGAAATAGAATTTTGTGTTAAAAAAAGTCAAATACACTGTATACAAATAATTATTGACGTTTATACATCTTCTGTAATAATAATAATAATAATAATAATAATAATAATATATATATTTGAAAGTATTAATTACAATGTCTCACATTTTGACTCTTGAGAATCCTGAAATGACCTGTGAGTGAAGGGAGAACCTTTATTTTGAAACATGAGTGGAGAGGAAACCACGTGGATTCCGGATGTGCAACGTGTAAATTAGCTCGACTTCTTCCACGAGAACCCACACCTGACTGTTTCTGTACTACTGGTTCAGAGCAAGCGAACCTAGCCATATTATCGCTACAAACTTTTTAGGAAACCGCATTTATCACATATCTAAAATGCCTCTGAAATTCGAGCTTTGTCCTGGCAGGATGATTGGGGGTTCTAACCCCTGTTTTATTATTGCAGAAATTGGACAGAACCACCAGGGAGATATTGAAATTGCCAAGAAAATGATCAAGATGGCCAAGGTAATGTTAGTAGCAAAATTAATTAGTTAACTTAGCTCAGCTGCTGTATTGGGGACCATGGTACTGACTTAGTTGCTAGTTAACTAAGCGGCTTCTTTAGTATGAATGCATTTGACTATTTTGGCAGTTTAAAAACTGACAGTCCAGTCTCTTGGATGACACTGCTTCTTGTTGGACTGCTGCCCTACTACTGTGCCAATGAGGAAATGATCGATTCCAGTGCCCATATGACTGTAAAATGACAATAGCCTGCTCTGTTGCTTGCTGGGGCTGTATTTCAAATTGTGAACTTGTGCCATTGAGACCATGGGCATCTATTGGTCAATTTATTAAGGACTGATATTGGTGAAAATGGAATTCCTACCAGAGCCAGAGATGGCACAACAGATACCCACCCCCATATACAAAATGATCACACCATTTGTGTTTTATGAAAGGCAGTGGGTGTGTTAGCTATAGATTGTTGCACATGTGATTTAACCAAAGATTTTTGGTATCCAAGTTTCAAGTAAAGTTTAAGCTTTTTAATGTCACATGCACAAGTACAGTGAAATGCCTTTCTGGCCTTACTGTGAGTTACAGGTTAGGTACTGTTTGGTGTAGCACAGTGAAATTTCGACCAACCTTAACTTGGCGATTAATGTCTTATTAATGTTTTTGCTCTGAGGTAATCCGACAATGTCTGTCGCCATCTTGTCTATTTCAAATCTTCTCTCATTGTTTGAGATGGGTGTGTCATCATGACATGCGGCACAGGTGGGTTCACACCCCAAAGTCTCAATACATGATAGAAGAGTTGAAACAAAGTTTCCTTCTCATCCTCCTTGGCAACACAATTTACAACTGTGACCCTACTCAGATTGACAATCAATTCACAGGACTGCGGGGCAGACTGCGCCAAGTTTCAGAAGAGTGAGCTTGAGTACAAGTTCAACAAGCGTGCCCTGGCGCGTCCGTACACCTCCAAACAATCCTGGGGAAAGACGTACGGAGAGCACAAGCGCCATCTTGAGTTCAGTCATGTACAATACCTAGAGCTGCAGAACTATGCAAAGGAGGTTGGAATTTTCTTTACTGCTTCAGGAATGGACGAGGTAAGAATGATGGTGATGTGGAATAGGCCCATAGAGCCCCACTGTGGAGGTGTCATAATACCCATAAAAGCTAGCGGTCAAATAGGGAAATGGTTCCAATTGTTTCACAATTAATTTTTCCTGTAGGGAATTTTAGAAATGCCTAAAATAAGGGCTGTGTTTACTGAATCCTTACCCTGGCGTGACGTTTTGATAATCATCTAAATCTCTCTCGGACAGGGTGATGATTTGTATAAAGTTAATCCAGAGATTCTTACCTTTGCCTCGATTCAGCAGTGTCATGGAGATCATGGCGTTTGTAGTTCTTTATGGTGTTTGTAGTTCTTTATTAGCAGCTAAGTAGCTTTTTTTGTTGTTGTTGGGTAAATACAGGCAAATAAATGTGATAAGTCACCTTGTCCTAGAGAGATTTACACGGTTATCAAAATGTCACACCAGGGTTGATCCTACATGAAACACAGCCTTTATTTTAAGAGTTTCTAAAAATCCCCTATTGGAAAAATGAATGGTGGGGGAAACAATTGGAACCATTTCCCATGTTTGACTGTTAGGTTTCTTGGGGTATTATGACTCCTACTGTGGTACTACATTGATTAGACCTGTAAAATGCATATAAAAACTGTTATTAATGATTTGTTGTATATCTCTTGTTAGATGGCTGTGGAGTTCCTACATGAGCTTGATGTGCCCTTCTTCAAAGTCGGTTCAGGGGACACCAATAACTTTCCCTATCTGGAAAAGACTGCAAAAAAAGGTCAGTGATTTAAAGTTTACAGTATGATAGATATTGGGGGGTCTTAGGCTGCTTAATGTAAAAATGAGCATTTTAGCTTCTGAAGTAGTTTGATTATTTGGTCTACTTTATACTCATGAAAGTGTAGTAAAAAAAATGTGCAATATCAAGAATAAAGCGAAGCGTAGATTTTGTTGTGTGAAATCTCAAGTCTCTTTGGTGTAATGCTAGGTCGCCCCATGGTGGTGTCCAGTGGCATGCAGTCAATGGAGACAATGAGACGGGTCTACCAGACGGTCAAGAAACACAATCAGAACTTCTGCATCCTGCAGTGCACCAGTGCCTACCCATTGGAGGCTGAAGATGTCAACCTGCGTGTCATCGCAGTAAGAGTTTTTCATTGGTTTGAATGAAGGAATTGTTTCGGGCAAGATCACCCCTAAACACACAGTGCATATTATTTCTGTTATTTACATTTTGTATTTAACTCGGTAAGTCAGTTAAGAACAAATTCTTATTTACAATGCCTAGGAACAGTGGGTAAACCGCCTTGTTCAGGGGCAGAATGACAGATTTTTACCTTGTCAGCTCGGAGATGCGATCTAGCAACCTTTCGGTTACTGGCCCAACGTTCTAACCACTTGGCTACCTCCTGCCCCAGTGGACCACTTGTGCAACAGTCACATTGCTAGTCTGTGGTTAAGGCTAAATCCAGAGAGAATAAATGTTTCGAGGCAGGAAAATGACTCATGATCTCGTTCATAGGAATACCAGAAGGAATTCCCTGATATTCCCATTGGATATTCCGGTCACGAGTCTGGGATCCACATCTCTGTGGCAGCAGTGGCGCTGGGGGCAAAGGTCATTGAGCGTCATGTGACCCTGGACAAGAGCTGGAAGGGAAGTGACCACGAAGCTTCTCTGGAGCCCTCTGAGCTGACAGAGCTGGTGAAAGCTATTCGATTGGTGGAGAGGTCTCTGGGGACGGGCATCAAGCAGATGCTGCCCTGTGAGAAGCCATGCCACGATAAGGTACTTCCTGGATGGGCACTTTCCATTGTATTCCAACAGATGACGTTATTGTTACGCCACCACATGGCCATCTGCAATGGTTAATGGCAGTCAGGCTATCTGATGTAAGACAAATGGGTCATTTTTTTTTACAAACATTATTTAAGCATTTATTCCAATTCAGGGGTGGGTGTGTGTGTTAGGGCCAGGAGTTTTTTTTTCTTAACCTTGTCATCTGACTTGGAAAAACTCTGTACCCTATGGGCTATATGATCTTTGGTACGTTGCTTCAAACAGGAAAGGATGTCAGAACTTCTTTTAATATATTGATTGTGTTCTCTTCCAGCTGGGGAAATCAGTGGTGGCCAAGGTGGCAATCCCCAAAGGCACTGTGCTGAGTATGGACATGCTGGGGGTGAAGGTGGGCGAGCCAAAGGGCATTCCCCCCGAGGACATCTTCCAGCTGGTGGGCAAGTCCGTCACAGAAGACGTGGAGGAGGACGAGAGCATCACCCCGGATGTGGTCGACAGCTACGGCAAAAAGATCAAGTGCCGAGTGGAGTAATCACCCTTGTAATAGCCTACTGTAACCATGGTAATACCGTAACCACAATGCCAAACAACAAAATGCACTTTTACAGGCTGAGAAAAGTGAAAAGATGGTTGTGTGAACATCGATAATCTAGATATTATTTAGAGGCTCAGAAGTTTCACTGAAGGGGACATGCTTTATATTTCTGATTTCATGTTTTTTTACTAGATGGAAGCAAACATTCAATGAATCAGACTTGACTACAAGTGCCAAGTTAAGAGAAAATAAAAACTGTAGGTTCAGTAGTGACTGAAATGATTGCATTCTAATTTAATGTTTAACTGTTCACTTCTAAATGAAATGGCCAGTAATGTTGCACTACAAAAATGTCAAATACAAAATGCCAAATATGAATGATTGTTTTTATCTTTTTCATACGAAATCACACTCCTTGATTGAAATTATATTATTTTGTGATACAATTCTGGTACAAATGAGTGTCAAAAGTGAAAAAATACCGTATGTACAGTACCAGTCAAAAGTTTGGAGACACCTACTCATTCCAGGGTTTTTCTGTATTTTTTACTGTTTTCTACATTGTAGAATAATAGTGATGACATCAACTATGAAATAACACATGGAATCATGTAGTAACCAAAAAATATATTTGAGATTCTTCAAAGTAGCCACCCTTTGCCTTAATGACAGCTCTGCACACTCTTGGCCTTCTCTCAACCAGCTTCATGAGGTAGTCACCTGGAATGAAATTAACAGGTGTGCCTTGTTAAAAGTAAATTTGTGGAATTTCTTTCCTTAATGCGTTTGAGCCTATCAGTTGTGTTGTGACAAGGTAGGGGTGGTATACAGAAAATGGCCCTATTTGGTAAAAGACCAAGTCCATATTATGGCAAGAACAGCCCAAATAATCAAAGACAAACGACAGTCCATGACTGACTGTCTTAAAGTAAATGTGGAAAATTAGAGGAACTTTAAGTTCAGGTACAGTCACAAAACCCATCAAGCGCTATGATGAAACTGGCTCTCATGAGGACTGCCACAGAAAAGGAATACCCGTGAGTAGGTGAACGGATGATCTCTACATGTGGTTCCCACAGTGAAGCATGGAGGAAGTGTGGGGGTGCTTTGCTGCTGACACTCAGTGATTTATTTAGAATTCAAGATACACTTAACCAGCATAGTTAAGTGCGATACGCCATCACATCTGGTTTGCGCGTAGTGGGACTATCATTTGTTTTGCAACAGGACAATGACCCACCACACCTCCAGACTGCGTAAGGGCTATTTGACCAAGGAGAGTGATGGAGTGCTGCAGATGACCTGGCCTCCACATTCACCCGACCTCAACCCAATTGAGTTGGACCGCAGGGTGAAGGAAAAGCAGCCAACAAGTACTCAGCATACAGTACCTTGCCGAAGTATTCACCCCCTTGGCGTTTTTCCTATTTTGTTGCATTACAACCTGTAATTTAAATTAATTTTTTATTTGGATTTCATGTAATGGACATACACAAAATAGTCCAAATTGGTGAAGTGAAATGAACAAAAATAACTAAGTGGTGCGTGCATATGTATTCACCCCCTTTGCTATGAAGCCCCTAAATAAGATCTGGTGCAACCAATTACCTTCAGAAGTCACATAATTAGTTAAAGTCCACCTGTGCGCAATGTGTCACATGAGCTCAGTATATATACACCAGTTTGGAAAGGCCCCAGAGTCTGCAACACCACCGAGCAAGCAGCACAATGAAAACCAAGGAGCTCTTCGAACAGGTCAGGGACAAAGTTGTGGAGAAGTCCAGATCAGGGTTGGGTTATAAAAAAATCTCGGAAACTTTGAACATTCCACGGGGCACCATTAAATCCATTATTAAAAAATTGAAAGAATATGGTACGGCAACAAACCTGCCAAGAGAGGGCTGCCCACCAAAACTCATGGACCAGGCAAGGAGGGCATTAATCAGAGAGGCAACAAAGAGACCAAAGATAACCCTGAAGGAGCTGCAAAGCTCCACAGCGGAGATTGGAGTATCTGTCCATAGGACCACTTTAAGCCATACACTCCACAGAGCTGGGCTTTATGGAAGAGTGGCCAGAAAAAAGGCATTGCTTAAAGAAAAAATAAGCAAATACTTTTGGTATTCACCAACAGGCATGTGGGAGACTCCCCAAACATACAGTGGGGCAAAAAAGTACTTATTTTCCACCACAAATACTTATTTTCCACCACCATTTGCAAATAAATTCATTAAAAATCCTACAATGTGATTTTCTAGATTTTTTTTCTCAATTTGTCTGTCATAGTTGAAGTGTACCTATGATGAAAATTACAGGCCTCTCTCATCTTTTTAAGTGGGAGAACTTGCACAATTGGTGGCTGACTAAATACTTTTTTGCCCCACTGTATGGAAGAATGCACTCTGGTCAGATTAGACTAAAATTGAGGGTTTGACCATCAAGGAAAACGCTATGTCTGGCGCAGGCGCAAACCCAACACCTCTCATCACCCCGAGAACACCACACAGTGAAGCATGGTGGTGGCAGCATCATGCTGTGGGGATGTTTTTCATCGGCAGGGACAGGGACGGAGGTTCACCTTCCAGCAGGACCCTAAGCATACTGCTAAATCAACACTTGAGTGGTTTAAGTGGAAACATTTACATGTCTTGGAATGGCCTAATCAAAGCCCAGACCTCAATCCAATTGAGAATCTGTGGTATGACTTAAAGATTGCTGTACACCAGCGGAACCCATCCAACTTGAAGGAGCTGTAGCTTTTTTTTGCTGAATAATGGGCAAAAATCCCAGTGGCTAGATGTGCCAAGCTTATAGGGACATACCTCAAGAGACTTGCTGCTGCAAAAGGTGGCGCTACAAAGTATTGACTTTGGGGGGGTGAATAGTTATGCAGGCTCAATTTTCAGTTTTTTTTGTCTTATTTCTTGTTTGTCTCACAATAAAAACAATTTTGCATCTTCAAAGTGGAAGGAATGTGTAAATCAAATGATACAACCCCCCCCCCCAAAATCTATTTTAATTCCAGGTTGTAAGGCAACATAATAGGAAAAATGCTAAGGGGGTGAACACTTTCGCAAGCCACTGTATGTCGGAACTTCTTAAAAGACTGTTGGAAATGCATTCCTCATGAAGCTGGTTGAGTGTGCCAAGAGTGTGCAAAGCTGTCATCAAGGCGAAGGGTGGCTAGAAGAATCTCAAATATATTATTTTCATTTGTTTAACATTTTTTTTGGTTACTACAAGATTCTGTGTTATCTCATAGTTTTGATGTCCCCACTGTTCTACAATATAGAAACAAATAAAGAAAAACCATTGAATGAAGCGGTGTGTCCAAACTTTTGACTGGTACTGTATAAAAAAAAGAAAGAAACAGGTGCGTTCAGTCGGGCACAATGTTGTAAAATGTTCAATATAAATAAAGCTCATCTGCATGCTCATCGTCTTCACCAGGGTCTTGACCTGACTTCAGTTCTACACTGGGCAAATGCTCACCTTTGATGGCCACTGGCATGCTGGAGAAGTGTTCTTCATGGATGAATCCCGGTTTCAACTGTACCGGGAAGTTGTGTGGGTGAGCAGTTTGCTGATGTCAACGTTGTGAACAGAGTGCCCCGTGGTGGCAGTGGCATTATGGTACGGGCAGGTATAAGCTACGGACAACGAACACAATTACATTTTATTAATGGACATTTTGATACACAAAGATACCTTGATGAGATCCTGAGGCCCATTGTCGTGCCATTCATCCGCCACCATCACCTCCTATTTCAGCATGATAATGCACAGACCCATGTCGCAAGGATCTGAACACAATTCCTGGAAGCTGAAAATGTCCCAGTTCTTCCATGGCCTGCATACTCACCAGACTTGTCACCCATTGAGCATGTTTGGGATGCTCTGGATTGACGTGTACGACAGCGTGTTCCAGTTCCCACCAATATCCAGCAACTTCACACATCCATTGAAGAGGAGCGGGACAACATTCTACACACCGCAATGAACAGCCTGATCAACTATATGGGATGGAGATGTGTCGCGCTGCATGAGGCAAATGGTGTTTACTTCAGATAGGGACTGGTTTTCTGATCCACTCCCCTATTACTTTTTTTCAGGAATTAATTGCTTTTGTTTGACTAGTTTCCTTCTCTGAACTCCAACTCAGTAACATGTTTTAATTGTTCCATGTTGCATTTATATTTTTGTTCAGTGTGTAATAAGGTGTCATATTCTATTCATGACATTTCTACCTGCAACGTTCGACTACGTTTGCCAACTGAATTTGTCCCGGGTTGCTGTGGTTCTTTTCAACCACTAGGAAGAGCTATTAGGTTATGTTCTTACACTGAGTGGATTAAACAATAGGAACACCTTCCTAATCTTGAGTTGCCCCTCCCCCTTTTGTCCTCAGAACTGCCTGAGTTCCTCTGGACGTGGACTCTGCAAGGTGTCAAAAGCGTTCCACCAGGATGCTGGCCCATGTTGACATTAATGCTTCCTACACTTGTGTCAAGTTGGCTGGATTCCCTGATACACGCGGGGAAACTGTTTGTGTGAAACCCAGCAGCGTTACAGTTCTTGACACACTCAAACCGGTGTGCCTGGTACCGACTACCGTACCCCATTCAAAGGCACTTAAATCTTTTAACTTGTCCATTCACCCTCTGAATGGCCCACACACACAATCCATGTCTCAAGGCTTAAAAATCCTTTAACCTGCCTCCTTCCTTTCATCTACACTGATTGAAGTGGATTTAACAAGTGACATCAAGAAGAGATCATAGCTTTCACCTGGTCATTTTGTAATAGAAAGAGCCGGTGTTTGTAACCAAATCCATAATGTATGCACCATTGCACCCTATAATGAATCTTTGTATATTATAGAGGACAACATTTATTGGATAGTTTTGACTGGTAAGTTTTGGGTGATTTGATTCTGAAATAAAGCAATTGACGCCTACATTTCAAACAAAGTTTCATTTATTATCATATGACATTTTTTTATACAGAATGACTGATATGATTTTGACAATATTATACATGATTCAAGTACACATGATTATGATTCATATACATGATTCATACTTAAATATATGGTTTGTAACAGAAATATAAAAGCCTGGCCACTCATTGTTTGTTCTGTATTGTGATAGACTTCCACGCCATCCATATAGTTCTGCATATTGACAGATTTTCCTTCCTGCTCATCTATACATTAAAATGTTACACACGCATAAGATCCATTGAAAAAGGATATCAACAAATTGCACACTAGATATGAAAGTGCTTCCCTTTAATGTGGCTGTCTAAAGTTAAGATGTTATCTGCCATCTAACAGTGTTCTGTAGAGATCCACATTGATCCCTAAAGTAGTGGAAGCAATATTGGTCTGACTATAAGATGGAATGATCATATTGTGAGTTGACATTACAGCTCACAAACTGTTTGTATGCATACAAATTGCATACATGAGAGAAAACAAATTGACAATGAGGAAATTGGCTTAGAGAAATTAACCAACAAAGTGAAGGGGGATACAGTAATACATGGAAAATCTTTTAACAAAGATAATCCACTATTTTAAGTTGTGAATATAGCAGCCTATTTATTTGGCCTATTCAGTGTGGGATGGTTCAATTATTATTGTTAAAAAAATCACATATAGTATATCCCAGTGATATGCTTTGCGATTGCCAGTGAAAGTGTAAGCACCGTACTGCAATGGTAAAGTAACAATTCTGCAGCAACTAAATAGTTTGACATTTTTTTATGATCGATCTTATAGTGGAGAAGAAACATATAGATTTTTTTTACAGAGAAGAACTATTGATTATCCGGATAATATCATTCACATGCTATTTTGCTTTGGTCAATATAAAATCTTCAACCCCTATTCTGTTCAGTTGATCACAAGTGAAGAAGAAAAACACAGGATGTTATTCAGATATACATGTTACTGTTTGCTGTATTATACCGAGAAAACAAGCAAACAAATAACGTCGAAAAATGTATATATTTAGATGTTGCCTATATGATTCTGAAGCACACAAACTGTATCAAACATGGAAAAAAATGATCATTTGTACAGAGTTCACAACCCCCACTTTAGATGTTTTTACACTTCACATCTGCTTCTACATCTGCACTGTTTGGGGTTTTAGTCTGGGTTTCTGTACAGCACTTTGTGACATCTGCTGATGTAAAAAGGGGCTTTATAAATACATTTGCTTGAAAGGGGTTGTTGTACACCGAAAGGGGTTTAATATGTGCCTACATCATACGGTGTGCTGAATTTCACATCTGTCGACCATTTTAGCTATTGACATTTGTCATGTTCCACAACTGATTTGCATATAGAATAAGTGGAAGTACTTTTACCGAAACTTTACCGAAACTTTACCAAAACTTTTTCAAACATAAAAATGTTGTAGCATTAGGTACAGTAGATTTGCTCAACTGGAATCACCTTAATATTAAGTGTCAAACAAGTTGGAAAATATGGGTTGGGGTTACGAAACAGAAGATAAATTAACATTAGAAATACTATATTATATTTACTTAACAAAATTGTCCCAAACAAAACCACCGTCTTCATATTAATATCATTTTCTCTTCATATACACTTTTACCTTTCCAAACTTTGCAAGTTCATACAACCATGTACCAGTTATAAACCAAAATCAGAACTGTACAAGTTTTAGATTTTGATTTGAGAACAAAAACCTTTTGGGTTTTGCAATGAATCATTTGTAATATAAATACATCTGAAAACTAATTTACAAAAATCAAGAAAAACACTTCCGCTTGATCAGTGCAACCTTCCCACACTTCTCTGGCAGGTTCCACTTTCTGGTTAGGACAATGCTGGACCTTTTCCAGAGTTCCACTTCATACAGTCATCAAGGTTTTTGAGCCCGACTGACAGTCGGTACCAGTTGATACCTGACTAATTCAAATATATTCTCTAATCATATCACATAGTCCTCTGGATTGGAGTAACCAGACGTGGTCCTACTCTCCATCATAGGCGTGATTACAATTGCCTGTTTGTCAGCCAACGACGGATTCAAACCAACCGAAGCTCTCGATGTGGTCATGTGACGTGGAGAGAGACCCACCCCGTTGGGCCGTAGCATCGTGAAATCAATCGCTCATCGTCAGGTCCGTCTGCCCTGCACAATAAGTTCGCAAATTATCATCTGCAGGTTGTGCTCGGACATTTGAAATCAATCAATCACGCCAGGCTCGTTTTTTCTACTGCTCCTCACAACGGAAGCCCCCATTGACAACTGGAGGATTATATGATTGTGTGTCTTTGTGTTTCCAGGGGGTTCGGGGTTGAAGAGGGGCTTTTCAGATGGAGATGGGACACACGATGATCTTGTCTTCCAGCATGACGCTGGTTACCAGGAAGAAGATGTACAGTAAAAACATGAGGCCTCCCAGCACCTTGCTCATCTTCCACTTGCAGGAAGCGATGGAGATGATGACGAAGAGCAACATGAGGAAGAGGAGCACGATGGCGCAGAACAGACCGTTGCTGCTCACCTGCACCGCCTTGAAGTCATTGATTAGGCCGTAGACGAGCCACGGGAACGGCAGGCTGGAAGGGTAGACGGAGAAACAGAGAAATCACTTGTACCGTCACCGTCTAGAAGAGACTACATGGTGGTGAAGTGAAAACATAGTTGCAGTTGATCCTTTGACTTTCCAGGTTGACATTTTCGCCATTCAGAAGAGCATAGATCTGTGCAAAGCTACTGTAACATTGCAAATGTGGAGCGACAGAGCTTGCCCGAGAAAAACATCAAAGAATGACTCATTCATGCAAACAGGAGTTTTTAAAATGTTAAATGTGCTTTTAGGCCGACTTACCCCACGGTGATGTCAAATATGTTGGAGCCCACAGAGCTGGACACAGCCATGTCACCAAGGCCTTTCCGGGCTACAATGACACTGGTGATTAGATCAGGGATTGAGGTACCAGCTGCTAATATGGTCAATCCCATGATCTCCTCTGTAATCCAGAAGGTCTCTCCAACCTGAGAGTGAAAATGGGTTAACTACATTGTTCAAACAAAGACGAAGAATCCGATTCGGCGTTATGACGTCTGGCAGTAGACACGGCTGAAACTCAATCGAATGACTGGGTCTTGTTTGGATTGGTTGGCTCTTCTTCTATAGTCGAGGTTAACGTTGATCTGACGGGGGAGCTAGTAGGTACTACTGGAAGTAGTTGCTTAGCTGTTAGGATTATGTGTCGTGGTCACACACAGACTGATATGCTTCCACCATAATCAAAAGACCAAAGGTGAGGTGATGTAATGATTGACACATTTTTTGGCCTTATAACAGTCATCTCAATTCTAGAGTAAAGAATCATGCCGGCTCTATTCATGGCACTTCTACCTGCAACGTTTCACAACATTTGACTTTGGGCCCTCCTGAACGCAACCCTGTTCCTGTATCAGGAGTCAAAACGATAAAAACAAACCCTGTTTTGATTGGCTCAGAATGAGAGTGACAGGTGCCAGGGAGGGGCTTACCTGATGAGCCCACCATACCATGAGGTAGGAGAAGGCAGCAATCCAACAGATTGAACCAATGAAGGTTATGGGGAAGAACTTTGTGGAAGTCTAAAAAAAAACACAAAAAAAACAAGGTTTCATGAAAACTTTTAATGTCCTTTTGAAGCATCAGCGGCATAGAGTTTCACAAATCAATCAACCAAACGACCTACCTACCAATCAATCATAGCTACACCGCAAATGTTAATGTAGTCTGAGGAGTATCGCAGCTCCACTTACCTCTCTCCTGACATCCGGCAGAGAGAGCCACAGGGGGAAGACGATGGGGAGGATAAGGAGATACGTTATTCGTTTGCGGTTCGTCTCCGGCCACTCCAAACTCAGAGGAGCGTCCTCATCTTCCTCCTCCTCCTCCTCAGCCTACCAAACAGAGAGGGGGTGGGGAGTTAGAGAGAAACAGTGACAGGAATACCAAGGCTATAAAACATATTTGATTTAAGCAGAACTCATTTATCCAGTGTGTGTCAGTTACTCTCTTAAACATCATCACTGATTTTGGAGGTATTTGGTAGACAAAGCCTACCGGTCCTATGTCGCCGTTCGCAGGCGAAGTGACTTCCACTGTCACGTTGGAACTGTTGGGGATGCTTTTGTCTGCGTAGAGAGACAGAAATATAGAGAAAGGCCAGGAGTTAGACTTGAAGGAGAGACAGTGAGAGGCACTGGAGGAAGTAATGCAATATATATTATGTATATACAGTATATTTAAGCAATAAGGCCTGAGGCGGTGTGGTATATGGCCAATATACCACGGCTAAGGGCTGTTCTGAAGCAAATATACCACAAAAACCAGAGGTGCCTTATTGATATTATAAACTGGTTACAAATGTAGTTAGAACAGTAAAAATAGATGTTTTGTCATACCCGTGGTATACGGTCTCATGTACCACGGCTTTCAGCCAATCAGCATTCAGGGCTGGAACCACCCAGTTTATAATATAGTATTTCAACACATTTAACATTTACGTACATTTAAAATGTAAAGCTCACCTGCGACACCGTTGGGTTTTTCCCCGTCCCCACCTCCTTGACATTTCTGTTTGGCCATCTTGTGAAGAATGGATGCCTTCTCTTTGAATCGCCCTGAAACACAATCATTGCTACAGAGAGTCAGTGATGAACCCCAATGATATGAACCTAGCTACGGATTCCCCACTAATAGAAACATAAAACATTACACATATTTTATTTGGTTTCCATTAATGAGAAATGATGAAAACATGCCTAATACAGAAGCATATTGAATCAAATACATCAAATATAGAGATTGGAAGTGTGTCTATATTGAAGGTGTGTCAAAAAAAACTTTGTTTTACCCCCCAGTCCCTCACCCTCACTGAGGGGGTCCAGGGTGTGGATCATGAGCTGGAAGATGCTATTCCTCATCAGGGAGTTGTGGAGGGAGGCTGATGATCCTCCTCTCTGGAGACGGGGCTTGGCCTGCAGTAGAGACCAAGGGCATAGGCTGCTTTAACATCTCTAAACCAGAGGATCATCTATAGCTTCAATACTAGATCATCTATAGCTTCAATACTAGATCATCTATAGCTTCAATACTAGATAATCTATAGCTTCAATGCTAGATAATCTATAGCTTCAATGCTAGATAATCTATAGCTTCAATACTAGATAATCTATAGCTTCAATGCTAGATAATCTATAGCTTCAATACTAGATAATCTATAGCTTCAATACTAGATCACCTATAGCTTCAATACTAAATCACCTATAGCTTCAATACTAGATAATCTATAGCTTCAATACTAGATCATCTATAGCTTCAATACTAGATAATCTATAGCTTCAATACTAGGTCTATAGCTTCAATACTAGATCATCTATAGCTTCAATACTAGATCATCTATAGCTTCAATACTAGATCATTTATAGCTTCAATACTAGATAATCTATAGCTTCAATGCTAGATAATCTATAGCTTCAAAACTAGATCTATAGCTTCAATACTAGATAATCTATAGCTTCAAAACTAGATCATCTATAGCTTCAATACTAGATCATCTATAGCTTCAATACTAGATCATCTATAGCTTCAATACTAGATCATCTATAGCTTCAATACTAGATAATCTATAGCTTCAATACTAGGTCTATAGCTTCAATACTAGATCATCTATTGCTTCAATACTATATCATCTATAGCTTCAATACTAGATCATCTATAGCTTCAATACTAGATAATCTATAGCTTCAAAGCTAGATAATCTATAGCTTCAAAACTAGATCTATAGCTTCAATACTAGATCATCTATAGCTTCAAAACTAGATCATCTATAGCTTCAATACTAGATCATCTATAGCTTCAATACTAGATCATCTATAGCTTCAATACTAGATCATCTATAGCTTCAATACTAGATCATCTATAGCTTCAATACTAGATCATATATAGCTTCAATACTAGGTCTATAGCTTCAATACTAGATCATCTATAGCTTCAATACTAGATCATCTATAGCTTCAATACTAGGTATATAGCTTCAATACTAGGTCTATAGCTTCAATACTAGATCACCTATAGCTTCAATACTAGATCACCTATAGCTTCAATACTAGATCACCTATAGCTTCAATACTAGATATATAGCTTCAATACTAGATCATCTATAGCTTCAATACTAGATCATCTATAGCTTCAAAACTAGATCATCTATAGCTTCAATACTAGATCATCTATAGCTTCAATACTAGATCATCTATAGCTTCAATACTAGGTCTATAGCTTCAATACTAGATCATCTATAGCTTCAAAACTAGATCATCTATAGCTTCAATACTAGATCATCTATAGCTTCAATACTAGGTCTATAGCTTCAATACTAGGTCTATAGCTTCAATACTAGATCACCTATAGCTTCAATACTAGATCACCTATAGCTTCAATACTAGATCACCTATAGCTTCAATACTAGATCTATAGCTTCAATACTAGATCATCTATAGCTTCAATACTAGATCATCTATAGCTTCAAAACTAGATCATCTATAGCTTCAATACTAGATCATCTATAGCTTCAAAACTAGATCATCTATAGCTTCAATACTAGATCACCTATAGCTTCAATACTAGATAATCTATAGCTTCAATACTATATCATCTATAGCTTCAATACTAGATCATCTATAGCTTCAATACTAGATCATCTATAGCTTCAATACTAGATCATATATAGCTTCAATACTAGATCACCTATAGCTTCAATACTAGGTCTATAGCTTCAATACTAGATCATCTATAGCTTCAATACTAGATAATCTATAGCTTCAATACTAGGTCTATAGCTTCAATACTAGGTCTATAGCTTCAATACTAGATCACCTATAGCTTCAATACTAGATCACCTATAGCTTCAATACTAGATCATCTATAGCTTCAATACTAGATCATCTATAGCTTCAATACTAGATAATCTATAGCTTCAAAACTAGATCATCTATAGCTTCAGTACTAGATCATCTATAGCTTCAATACTAGATCATCTATAGCTTCAATACTAGATCATCTATAGCTTCAATACTAGATCATCTATATCTTTAATACATACATATCTAATCTACAGCTGCAGGTGTGGTATCAATTTGGCTTTCAATTCAGTCACGTGAACTGAGATTCAATATATGAATTGAGTTTCGATTTTACTTTACTGGTTTGACCCCAACCCTGAACTCACAATGCATCTGTGTCTTTGGTACCTAGTGGCGTAACAATGACGCAGTTGAACACAGCGGTATGCACAGTGAATGCACAGTGTGACGTGTCAAGTGCGTGAGTGTCAATAATGAGGGTCTTGTAGTGCAAACCAGCTGCGTATATTTAGAGAGTTGATATATTTAGAGAGTTAGGTCAACTTTTGATCTAATTCTAGACATTCAGTTACATAGCAGTGTTTAAATATTGCCCATGTTAATGGGGAGCCAACATGGCTGCCATAGAAGGTTGAAGTGTCGTGTAAATGCATCATAATGCTCCTTCTAGACATTCAGTTTCATAATATTTGTTTAATATTCCTCAAGTAATGTTAGTGGGGAGCTAACATGGCTGCCATGTTGAATGTTGAAGTGTCATGTAAATGTGTCTTAATGCAGAAATGCCATTGGCCCAACACTCTAAACACATGGCTCTGGTGTTCATTGTATTCAATGCAGCATTGCGTTCTATGGCGACATGCTTTATGTGCTTGCTTAAGAGCACTGGATATTCAGTACTGTCAATATGACAGTACACGTACAAATACATATTAAGATGCAACGACAGAACATAAACATACCGTCAGCTTGTTTTCGACGTCCCCCGTGCTTGCCTTCAAAGGAAAGAAGTAAAGAGAAAGAAATGCATGTATGAAGTCACACACAATCGCACTTAAACAGAAAATACAATCTGCCAAGAAATGCTAGTTATTGACAAGACGATGTAGCCTAATGAATGAAATAAAAGCGGCCATCATGGTAAATGATCAGGATATGAAAGTGTCAATGGGCCAGCCAGTTTCAAAATGATCCATAGAGAATGTACAGGTTGTAAGGCAGCTGGGAAGACATGGCGGCTCGGCAGCTGGGAAGACAAAGTCTTTCAAACCTACAGATGCAGCTCCTCTAATCTAAAGCCAACGGTTCTTCAGAGGACATATACCGGACAGTGGTGGAGACAAAATCTACACAACTGTTTGAGAGAGAAATTCAATTGAGAAAGCATACTGATTTTCCGTTTGGAATGTAAGGTACAGTATGATACCATAGCAAGCAGTAGGTTTCCCTGTCTAAAATAGGAAAGCCATTTGTGAAGACTATGGGACATGTATAGCAAAACAGGCTAAGATGGCATGACGTGTTGGGAATGCACGAAGCAAAATATCATGTGATTGTGTGAGAACATTGGAACATTTGGTTTGTGGCGTACATTCATGCACACCACTGTTGCACAACGTAACATGCCCGTTCTGTTAACCTCTATAGAGGATTGCTTCTGGGTTTTATATAACAAGGACCGTGGTTGAATCTGTGTTTGAAATTCACTGCTCGACTGAAGGACCTTACAGGTAAATTGTATGTGTGGGGTAGAGAGATGTAGACATTCATAAAGCATGTTAAACACTATTATTGAGTCCATGCAACTTATTTTGCACATTTTTGCTCCTGAACTTATTTAGACTTGCCATAACAAAGGGGTTGAGTACTTTTGCTTTTTAATTGATCGAAAAATGGAAAAACATTGACGATATGGTGTAGCATGTCGGCCAGTGACAAAAACATCTACATTTAATCCATTTTAAATTCAGGCTGTGAACAAAATGTGGAAAAAGTCCAGGGGTTTGAATACTTTCTGAAGGCACTGTAAAATCAATGATTTGAAAAGAATGAATAAACTTCAATACAACCCTGTGCAAAGACAACAGAACTGTGCATCACCTTAGCAGCTTGCTATGGTCAGACACGTTGTTATACTACAGGCAAGCATGACATACTAATAAATATTACCTGTTAAAACGGGAGAGGAAACAGCTTGAATTATAGGAGCTAAAAGTCTTGAGTTACAGGAGCAATTTGACTACGCAGACATCGGCCAAGTGTTAGCCATACTGTAGTGTTAGCCATACTGTAGTGTTAGCCATACTGTAGTGTTTGTAGTGTTAGCCATACTGTAGTGTTAGCCATACTGTAGTGTTAGCCTAATGTATGTTTGAATTCTAAAACAGATTATGATTACCCACATTTTTTTTATTTACTGAATTTCAATTATTTTCTTCAATTAGCATTGTTGAAACCCCTGAACAGCCCTGTTATTTGTCTACCAGAAAATGGGACAACAATTACACAACCATTTTGGATCAATGACGAGTCATGTAGTCTTGTTAAGTGCTTCCACTGGGGTTAGGAGGATCCATCCATAGGCACTAATAGCCGTCTCTCAAAGTGTTAGCGGATGAGCGTTAGCCATGTGAGCGCCCAAACTAAGGCCTTTCCAGTAAGGCAGGCTAAGGCCTTGTGCTGTGTTTGATTCCCGGCGGTTGGCTGTTGCCTAATGCTCACATGGCCCTACGGGTTATACAGGTTATTGGGCATTGAGCCTCTAAACCTGCAGAGCATCTGCTGCCAGAGCTTAGGGTTAGGAATGGATGGATTGGCAAGACGGAGAGCTGTTGGAGGTTTACATTGTGGCCTGGCTTACTGTGGGAGGCAGGTAGTCTAGCAGAACATTGGACCAGTAACAGAAAGGTCGATGGTTCGTATCACCGATCCGACTAGGTGAAAAATCTGCCGATGTGCCCTTGAGCAAGGCAATTAGCTAATTTCTCCTGTAAGTTGCTCTGGATAAGAGCGCCTGCTAAATGACTAAAATGTCAAATGTACAAATGTATCCCTTCTGAAACCACTGCCAAAACATCGCCACACTGCCCAGTTTGCTTAACAGTTGGTCTGCTGCGTGTAATGTGATCTGAAATGGGCGCCATTATCATAACTAGCACACAAGCATTTCACTGCACCTTTTATAAACTTGTGTATGTGATGAATGCCTTTTATTTTTTATTTGATGGCGACAGGACATAAACACTGACCCTGTAAAATGGATTCTTAACAGAACTCCCACCTAGGTCAGGAGGGGAGTGGGTTTGGAGAATTCATTGCTTAGTTTGCAGAAACTCAAGGTTTTCGGCGTAGCCACAAATAGGGTAGCAACAAATTGGGTAGACACAATACAAATATAGCAATAATATTTAGCAAATTCATCTTTGTTCAACTGAAAAGTAATTGGCCTTATACTAGGCTACAGCTTATTGCATTAACCCTGTACTACAGTAGGCTAAATCAGGTTCACACAGAGTGTTTCTTGGTAGTCTTAAACAAATCTACTTTGAAACAAAAGTATACACCTCACACACATGGTTATTGGTTTAAAAAGACACCTGTACCTGTCACATATAGAGTTGAAATGTATTACATTTTGAGTTTGCATCCCAATATTACACTTTATATACATCACAGAAGTTTTAAATATAACAAAACCATTTGACAGAGTTTATTTACATTTTTTATAATGTTGATTAATCATGAAAAATTTTAACAGTCCACCCATGAGGCCACTAGAGGGGAATTTGGTCATTTTACTGCAGGAAATGGGATTTATTAAAGAACAAATAGTGATTTGACAAATTCTGTAGGCCAATCTAGACAAACATTTTGTGGTGAATTATGTATGAGTCGACATATAAAAACGAATACCAAAAAGAAAGGAGCACAGGATGAACGGTGATTCATATGATTATAATAGAGCCTCATCAAATTCATAGTTATTAACTCTTGCCAACATTATAACAGAGGCATAGATAGATGTCTCTAGGTACAGAATCTGGGATGGAGTAAACAATGCACTAATGAGTGATCCATTTGCGCCACAAACAGGGTAATTGAAGTTAATTCAAGTTCACTGATTAATAGGGATCGTTACATTCACTGCCATTGTTTTTATATCACGTAGCTTGGTCTCCCTAACTCTCTTTATGCCTCTGCAATAACAATGGAAACATAGTTATATATTTTTTTACTTTAAGTACTATTTTCCACAAAGTGTTTTGGCTGTAAAAGCGTATTCAAACACTAGACATGTCCTCATAGCTTAAACAATATTTACCAAAATTCTGGGTAATGGCTTGGAGAGGGAATTTGCAGGGTTTTCATACTCTCCATACATGAACATACATGCAAACACACAAACTGGACATACATACACACATATATACACATGCTGTACTATAACAAATATCTGGGATGAGAAAATCAACATATATATATATATATATAAAATGCATATTTTTTTACTTCTTTCAGTGCCTCAATAACAGGAAATAGCTAAGTCTGGAATTCAATCAAAGTTGCACTGCAGGGGGTAACTGCCCCATTGGAAAGTGCATGTTAGGGAAGGAATGGGAAAGGGGGATACCTAGTCAGTTGTACAACTGAATGCATTCAACTGAAATGTGTCTTCTGTATTTAACCCAACCCCTCTGAGTCAGAGAGGTCCGGAGGGCTGCCTTAATCAACATCCACGTCTTCGGTGCCCGGGGGAACAGTGGGTTAACTGCCTTGTTATCTAATGCGATGAATTAAAGTGTCATTAATTCAAACTGCCAATCAAAATTATCTTTAAGATCTTCATAAGGAACACGTGAAGTTTTTCGAAAATAACTATTATTCACAGTATACTGTAGCCGTAAGTTCCATAAGGCTGCCAGCCGGCCAGCCAAGGCTTTCTGCGAAGCCGGGAGTTTCTGCAAGTATCCTTGCAAGGCAGAAGTCAATTGTGTCCACCTGACCTGCCAAGCTCCCAGACTTAGAGAGGATTAATCCACAGAGATAACCGTATTTAGAACAGTAATTTAAAACCCTTCATGTGAACTCTCATAACAACCTTCACATGTCACAACGTGACGTTTGATTCGACCCTCAGACTTTTATTACACTTATTTTGTATTCGGTTGAATATTGGTTGTTACTTGGGTGGGGTTACAACCCTTAAGGGCCCCAGTGTCCATTGGATATAGAAGATCTTGGATAGAGAATAACATGTTAAGTGTGTTATCAGTACCCTTTCTCCATGGGAAAGAAGTTAACCCAATCACAATACAAGTACACTTTTAGTTACAATTAATAACAAAGACTGGAGCATAAGCAATATAGACAATACATTCATCAGCTGTTTTTATGGTCTTCCCTATTTCTGAGCCAATGAAACACACTGTAGCTGATTGGTCAGTTGTGGCCCTGGGGTTTAGCACAGGAAGTGAACCCGCACAATAAAGGTAAACATTATACTAAAGCAGGGCCCTCCAACCCTGTTCCTGGAGAGCTACCCTCCTGTAGGTTTTCACTCCATCCCCAGTTGTAATTAACCCGATTCATCTCATCAACCAGATAATTATTAGAATCAGGTGCGCTTGATTAGGGTTCAAGTGAAAACCTACAGGACCGTAGCTCTCCAGGAACAGAGCCCTGTACTAAAGATTATGGAAGCATGGTCCACAATCATGTCATTGAGAGGCATGATTGAAAGGAAACTGCTGATGGAAATACGTGAACACTGGTAGTTGCTTTCTTTCTAAATCATAAGTGAGGATTTTTCCCTGCAACATAAGCATGCAGTCTTGTCTCTTGCAAAAAATCTCCAGCAAACACTTCCTAGTGTATTCAGATCATGCTGGTCAAAATGTTCCAATGTCCATACTAGCATACTATTTAGAATGCATTCCCAATAGATTGCTTCATTCTACTAAGTACTGTATGCTAGTGTATTATACTGAAAAAAATATATAAATGGAACATGCAACAATTAACAATTTTACTGAGTTACAGTTCATATAAGGAAATCAGTCAATTGGAATATATTCATTAGGCCCTAATCTATGTATTTCACATGATTGGGGATACAGATATGCATCTAAAAAGTAGGGGTGTGGATCAGAAAACCAGACCATCATTTACCTCATGCAGCGTGACAAATCTCCTTCACATGGAATTGATTAGGCTGTTGACTGTGACCTGTAGAATGTTGTCCCACTTCTCTTCAATGGCTGTGCGAAGTTGCTGAATAATGGCGTGAACTTTGAAACACGCTGTCATACACATCAACCCAGAGCATCCCGAACATGCTCGATGGGTGACATGTCTGGTGAGTATGCAGGCCATGGAAGAACTGAGACATTTTCAGCTTACAGATCCTTGTGACATGGGGCTGTGCATTATCATGCTCAAACATGAGGTGATGGCGGCGGAAGAATGGCACGACAATGGGCCTCAGGGTCTCGTCACGGTATCTCCGTCAATAAAATGCAATTGTGTTCATTGTCCGTAGCTTATGCCTGCTCATACCATAACCCCACTCTGTTCACAACATTTTGACATCAGCAAACCGCTCGCTCCACACAGCGCCATACACGTGGTCTGCAGTTGTGGAGGCCAGTTGGACGTACTGCCAAATTCTCTAAAACAACATTGGATGCAGCTTTTGGTAGAGAAATGTGCATTACATTTTCCAGCAACAGCTCTGTTGGACATTCCTGCAGTCCGCATGCCAATTACACGCTCCCTCAAAACTTGAGACATCTGTGGCATTGTGCTGTGTGAAAAAGCTACACATTTTACAGTGGCCTTTTATTGTCCCGAGCACAAGGTGCACCTGTGTAATGGTCATGCTGTCTAATCAGCTTCTTGATATGCCCCACCTGTCAGGTGAATGGGTTATCTTGGCAAATTGAGAAATGCTCACGAGCAGGGATGTAAACAAATGTGTGCACATCTTTGAGAAATAAGCTTTTTGTGCATATTGAACATTTCAGGGATATTTTATTCCAGCTCATAAAACATGAGAACAACACTTTACATCTTGCTTTTACCTTTTTGTTCAGTGTGTATATATAGTGGATGTAGAGAAACATAATGTGAAAAAGATCCTCTTCTGTTGATTGCTAGTTCTTTGAGTCACTGTAGGCTTCTGTGTCTTTAGTCAGTCAGCTTTAGTCAGTCAGCTGCAGCAGGTTAGTTACATCATGCCCAGGGCTCGATTCCCGATAGCGATGGAACTTATGCTGCGTTCCTAACCAAGTGGGAAGGACGTAATTACCAGTTGTGAAGTCATGAATACAGTTTGATGCATCATGCATTCACGTGCTTTGAACTTTGTCAAGAAAGGCTGATTGGCTAATGGCCAACAAGCTGCGTCAACCATAAACTATAAGTACAGCTATCATTCTTGTAAACAAATGATCGTGTTCCAAAACCTTGTTAAAAGATTGCTTTAAAAAAATAATGTTAGTTGTTACATTTAACTGTCGAAAATGCAGTTATTGAGGTAATTTCCTTAGTATGTGCCGTCAGAGGTCAGCATGTGGGATAAATTGGAGTTTAGGGATGATAGACAAGTTTCCCACTACTAATTAGGAGTTGGAGGGGAATTTAATTGAAAAGTTCCAGTCATATGTGGTAAATACCACCTTCCCAATCGGTTAAAATGCAGCATTAAGTTTAGGAGCATTTTAACGATGCATCGTTCCTATAACAGCTGAAGATCTTATGCGTTTCCCAAAACACCACAAAACGTTCAGTGTTGTTGGATCATATGTCGATACTGATAGGATCAAAAGAAAGGCAGCACTGCTGTCGGATCAGCTTTCGCCTTTCAAGTCTTACTTTAACAGTATAAATATTCCACAATACTGACGACAGTTCAGCTCCTATATAGATATTATCACTTATGGCTGCAAATATTGAGGCAGATTATTCTAATGCTAACCCTATACCAATGCACTAGATCACAAATGAGGTATTGCGCACACACAACATTAAATATATTGACGTAATTACATACAGTAGCCTCGAATTATCAACAACAACAAAAAACTCAGTTGATTGAACATTAACTTGATGTCAATATGGTTTAAATATATAGGTCTTTACTGTACTTATATTTTAATTCGGGCATCTTGTTTTTCATTTAAGAATAGTTTGTAACAATTGTAACTGAAGTCCGCGGCTGGTCACAGAAGGTACAGATAGGCCTAAACATCTTGATGCTATGTTTGGTGTAGATCTTCTGTGTATAAAGTAACGCAGAAGGGCAAATAAGCATTTAACAACACACCTGGCTGTTGTACGAGTGGTCTGGGGGCAGTTGGTAAATAATGAGCGTTTTCAAGTGCAACTGTACTAACGATGGTTTTGGGAAACAGCTCGGAGCTTTAACGATGCTCCTACGAGGGTCCTAACAATGAATTTAGCCTTGAGATGCTTTTGGGAAACTGAGTCCAGCCCAGGAGTCAGTCGCATTATATTCGCTGTCGTCACCAATGGAAATGAGATAAGGGTTTAAGAAGGATTGGAGTCTTAGAATAATCAAGTGTGGTGAGTTCTTCCTGACTTCCACCATCTTACACATATATACATATCTCTCTCTCGCTGCATATATGTATATATATAGCTTGGGTTAAGAGCACAGACTACTCTGAATGACAAAACAATAAACACAATTAGTAAAAAAAAAAAATCGAACTTTTCCAAGTGTTGGGTGAGTTTTGCTCTCCACGCCAGCAGAAGCACCTGGCTAAAATTACTTGTGGTAAATGGATTGGAGGATTTGCAGAGGGATTACTTAAGAACCACAGACATATGAGGGCAAGCAAGTCGTACATCATGTGCTGGCTGGTTAAAAAGCCCTAGGGAGTCAGACCAGTACAAGGACGAGAGACTCCCTGTGAACAGGGCCGTTTTCTCAGAAGGACAGAATACAAACAGAGTTTTTATATCCCCTTGATGATAGAAATAGTAACCACCTCTTCAATAGTGGCGCTCGCGTCGCAACGTTAAGATCCGAGGTGTAAACGGAACGTACCACACATCAAATAACTACTGATCAAATACTGTATGTCATGTAAAGATGTAAGGGACAAGTTTGCCGCTACCCACTAAATGTTGCTGTCGCTGCAACATTGGTTCTTATATAAAGAAAAAAAATGTGGCTCGTAATTTAGCTATCATTAAATTAATCGAAATAAGTATTTTTAAAAGTACTGCTTGCTGGAATCATTATATCAAAACTCATTGCTAGATATTTCTTTACAATATCTAGTGTCTCAATGTGGTGAGACGATGATAATAACTAGTACGTATGGATGTTATTTTCTTCTCAATGCCAACTACAGGCCGATAATCTAGTCCAAATTGCACAGGAGTATTAAAGTATGAACCCCTGAAGATCTGGAATTGGGATGAAATTACAAGTCAAAAGCTACAGGTAAGCCCTAACAATCACAGCCAACATCCAGCTAGGCTTCACCTGTGCTCCGTAAGAGTGTGACTCTGAGTATATAACATCTGAGAGCAATGAATCAGACTCCAACTGAAGACAAAAGACAAGAACACAGCAGGTTGGACACGTGTAGGAGATATGTCACAACAGTAAGAGTTTTTTTTTGTGTGTATTTATTCTATCTATAGCTGTGCACGTCAATTTATTTGCTGTGTCTTGTGGGGGTTGGCCCTAAATGTTTTATCCCATGAAAATGTATGTATAGCCTCCTTAAAATCTGAAGTTGGGTTGGTGTTGTTTTTTTGACATTAAGGGCCAGCATTGCTGGAGAATTACTAGCCAGCCGATCTTGATAATAAAGTCATGACGTTTACTACATGTGGGAGTTTTACGAAAACGGTGAATGCCGTACTGTAGCCTACTGTCTTTATCTCAACTCTGGCCGTGAAGAGATGTTGAATGAATACAGCTGTTGAGAAGCCGGCTCAAAGGGACACACTGTGCAGTGCACATTGTTGGGCCTATCCACTCAAACGTGTCTATCCTTTGAAGAAACGTGGCCACACCAAACTACCCTCTGGAGCCATGTTGATAATAAGAATTGGAATCTCCAAACATTGAGACCTCGTCAGAGTGACCACCCTCCCCCATTTGCAGACCGTTACAGATATTGACAGTTGGTTGGTTCCCATGTTTAAGACTCCCTCAGATAACCACAGACCCCTGAATTCAGTAAACCAGTTAGTGTGTAACCGATTTCCTATAGGTCGATGAATGTCGAAGTTAATGACAAAGTCAATAAAATGGTGTGTAATTACAGTATCCATCATCAAGAAGATAAAAAGTCTACATATTTATTTCTTAAAATGGCATATAAATATTTCCTAAACACTGTGTAAATGTGTCTTGTGTACAGTAATATGGTTAAAACGTTTAAGGGAAAACTAGATTGCGTAACGTTAGCTGACTGACTACTACGAGTGCTGTATGCATGGTGAGCCAGCTTTGCAAAGGGCTCAGAGGCCTGGTATTTAATATGGGAGTGGATGGAAGACTCCATGGAGCAACCTGCTTGGTGGTTTGACTTAGTCAGCACGAATAGGGAGGGCCATCTCTGTGTGGCCATGCACAGGTGACATGCAGCTAAACCCAGTGTTAATCCCTGGGCAGCCAGAGGTTTTTGGCGTCTGTCCGTCTACCTGGCCCGCAGGACGACTTTAAAATACCCTTCCCTTACGCTGCACGCGAGCAGCCTCCTGCCAAAAGCAAAAGGAACGTGAGTTAAGAATACATCTGGGGAGGAAAAGGTGGCGGCAAAACTCACCTTAGGAGCGGCCTCCACCTCTTCCACTTGATTCTGGCCCAATTGACTCTTTATGAAGGTCTCTACATCTGCGTTGAACTTCATAAAGGTCACATAACTCAAGTAGCACATCAGCAAGGCGATACTTTCCCACAGAAAGATCTGGTTATCCAAAAAGAACAGGATGAGCATCAACAGACCAATGATGTAGAAGGAGACGTCTCTAAAGAGGGGCCACCAGGTCAACTGGAGAATCTCCCTGGAGAACAGGGCGCACATCCCGATGACAAACAGGATGTTGAACACGGCCGAACCCACAATGGTTCCTATGCCCACGTTGCTGTGGGAGACGAACACCCCGATGACGGAGGTGAAGAGTTCCGGGGCAGAACCCCCGGCCGCCATGAAGGTTGCCCCGGCAACGTCGTCCGAGATCTGTAGTTTCTCCGTGATCACAGTCAGGGCCGGGACAAAGAACTCGTCGCACACAATGGCTAAGGCGATGAACATGTACAACATCCCGAACATGTGCAGACAGACGGCCCCCTGCCTTCTCTCCTCCAGGTTGAAGAGATCCGTGGGGTAGTCCCCCTGGTTCACCTCGTCCATGGAAGACTTCATGGCCACGGGCATGTCCTCCATCATGGAGACGTTGTGGCCTCCCTGGTCCTTGGTGGTGAGCAGAGTTCTGCGGGGGGCCGACTGCAGTAGGTCTCCCCCGGACAAAGCAGCGGGGGAGGAGGAAAGTAGATCCCCTCCATTTCCATCACGCCCAGTAGAAGAAGTAGTCCACTGGAAGGCACCCAATGAGAAGACCGTGCTGAGGGTCACGATGCTGAGGACGAAAGCTAGAATCCTTATGGGCCTCAGTTTTCTCCGGACGTGGAGGTAGTGATGCCTTCTGCTCAGGGGGAAGGAGTCCTTCTGGGACCCCATGTCAGCACCTGGGAGCATCAGTTCCATCGCTGTTGCATCGGTGGAGGCTGAGGCTCAGGCTGGCTGTGAGGCTGCTCTGGCTCTGGCTGGTTTAGCACGAGCGCTTGCCTTACGGTGTCGCGGAGAGCATAGTCCTCTAAACACAACAACCGACGGGCCCCTGATGTTCTCCAGGGTCTGGGGCATATAAAGGTTTCCTCATATTAGTGTCTGGAAAACACAAAAGGGGAAGAGAGAAGATTATTACAAGGTAAACCATCGCTCACATCTGTAGAAATATCAACAGGCGCAATGTGAACCTTAGTTTAGACTAAGTTATAGGCCTAGGTCTAGATTTATATACACTGAGTGTACAAAACATTAAGAACACCTGCTCTTTCCGTGACAGACTGACCAGGTGAAATCTATGACCCCTTATTGATGTCACTTGTTAAATCCCCTTCAATCAGTGTAGACAAAGAGTTGGAGACAGGTTAAAGAAGTATTTTAAAGCCTTGAGACTATTGAGAGGTATTGAGAGGTATTATGGTAGTAGGTGTCAAGAACTAAAATGCTCAACAGTTTCTTGTGTATCAAGAATGGTCGACCGCCCAAAGGACATCCAGCCAACTTGACACAACTGTGGGAAGCATTGGAGTCAACATGGGCCAGCATCCCTGTGGAATTCTTTTTGACACTTTGTAGAGTCCATGCCTAATGAATTTAGTCTGTTCTGAGGGCCAAAGGGGAGTGGGGATAAAATGGAATATTAGGAAGGTGTTCTTAATGTTTTGTACACTCAGTGTACAAGCCCTGTGTCTCAACATTTACTGTACACCTACCAAGGACCAGTAAGCTATAGGCCTAGTCCTTCTTTCTTTGAATTCCACTTTAATCAAAATTGGTAAATTGCTAAATTGGTTTCAGGGATTCTTCAGCACTATCCCAGGGACCGGTGCCGTTTACTGACCAGGGCTTGAGGAACACTGCGATAGATCACTATTTTCTGTCCAATCTAATGTATATACTCTAGTTGGTGTGTTTGCAAGTAACCATAAATGAAATTACAGCCGCGCTACTTTACAGATGAATCCTACCCAGCTATCTCTAATATTTGTAAACTCACTGATTTTAAAAAGCCTGTGCTGTTGTAAATCGAATCTCAGCTGAATGGCATTCTCACATAAATCAAAATCATTGCTTAATGAAACATAATAGATATTGATTTTGAAATATGAATACTTTGCACGAAGCGAGTTACTTCAAATGCATTCGGTTGACTTGATTACAGTTTGATTTCTCCATGTACCTGCATCAGTACCCACAAGCTTTGCTTAACCAAGCTTAGCCTAGGCTATTATGGTTATCAAAACCGTGGGAAAGTATCTTGAAAATCTTTCCAATATCTTTAAAAGACGCATCTGTTCGTGTGGTTATGACAGAGCAGATATCTAAAAGCAGAAGTCGTGTGTTAGGTGAGGTGATAGGTGATAGCTGCTTAGAATTGCTAAACCAATTAGGCTAATTTAAAACCTCCAAGCTTACAGTTCACATTTCTTGACTGGCAATTTCCTCCAACGATAAGACTCAAAAGGAATGTAGCACATTGTAAACAGCAAATATATCCTTAGATCAACGATGAGCCCTATTCTGTTGCATAATTGCATAACACAGACCAAAGCCAATCAACTAACCACCTAGTTCATCTTGCAAACCACCATCCAAACCAATGCAATATCAAATGCAAAAATATCTTCAGAGCAAAAATAAATCCTCACAAAACAATGCGTAACAATTGAAAGAAAAGTCATAATTTACCACACTTGCAGTCTCCTGTTGGATGCTGTACAGAAGAAAAAAAGGTAGGTGGTGAGGAATTTGCCAGTAAAGCCAATCCTGAATGACAAGTTCCTGTAGGCTCCAACTGTAGACTGTGAATAGCTAATGTAAATCTGCTCTAAAATTTCCTTAGCACCGAAGGGGTGGAGCTTACAGACACTAACAGTCAATCCTGTGGTGAGGTGACTCCTCCCCCTCTACCTTGTGCACCTGCCTACCCGGCCACGTGACAGGAATCAATCTCTTCTGTCTTTATTTGACTTGAGGTGAAAACGTGAGATCATGTTGCTAGAAAGACCAGAACCCAACCCTATTGATAGGCCTTATCCTACCAGGCCATTTTATTGTAGCCTGGCCTCAAAGACTAGACGTAACATAGTCAATGTAAATCTATGGCTCTCAATTTAGTATCATATGTTATGTTTGGCATGGTTACATAAGACAGTTTGTATAGTGTAATAACCAAAATAGCTCTACTAGTAGGTTGATACACATACACTAAATGACCAGTATACAGACACCTGCTCGTCGAACATCTAATTCCAATATCATGGTCATTAATATGGAGTTGGTCCCTCTTTTGCTACTATAACCGCCTCCACTCTTCTGGGAAGGCTTTCCACTAGATGTTGGAACATTGCGACGGGGACTTGCTTCCATTCAGCCGCAAGAGCATTAGTGAGCACTGATGTTGTGCGATTAGGCCTGGCTCACAATCTGCGTTACAGTTCCTCCCAAAGATTTTCAATGGGGTTGAGGTCAGGGCTCTGTGCAGGCCAGTCAAGTTCTTCCACACTGATCTCAACAAAAAAAAATCTCAATTTCTGTAGGGACCTCACTTTGTGCACGGGGGCATTGTCATGCCTTCCCCAAATGGTTGCCACAAAGTTGGAAGCACAGAACTGTTCAGAATGTCATTGTATGCTGTAGAGTTAAGATTTCCCTTCACTGGAACTAAGGGGCCTAGAACCATGAAAAACAGCCCCAGACCGTTATTCCTCCTCCACCAAACTTTACAGTTGGCACTATGCATTGGGCCAGGTAGCGTTCTCCTGGCATCCGCCAAACCCAGATTGGTGAAGCGTGATTCATCACTCCAGAGAACGCTTTTCCACTGCTCCAGAGTCCAATGGTAGCGAGCTTTACACCACTCCAGCCGAGGCTTGGTATTGCGCATGGTGATCTTAGGCTTGGGTGCGGATGCTCAGCCATGGAAACCCATTTCGTGAAGCTCCTGACGTTGCTTCCAGAGGCATTTTGGAACTCTGTAGTGAGCATGCGCTTCAGCACTCGGCGGTCCCGTTCTGTAAGCTTTTGTGGCCTACCATTTCGCACCTGAGCCATTGTTGCTCCTAGACGTTTCCACTTCACAATAATAACATTTACAGTTGACCAGCACAGCTCTAGCAGGGCATACATTTTACGAATTGACTTGTCTATGAAGATTGCATGGCTGTGTGCTCAATTGTATACACATGTCAGCAACTGGTGTGGCTGAAAGAGCCGAATCCACTCATTTGAAGGGGTGTCCATATACTTTTGTATATACAGTGCATTCGGAAAGTTTTCAGACCCCTTCCCTTTTTCCACATTTTGTTAAGTTACAGCCTTATTCTAAAATGGATTAAAAACAAAAAAAATCCTCATCAATCTACACACAATTCCCCATAATGACAAAGCAAAAACAGGTTTTAAATACTTTTGACAAATATATTACAATAAAAAACAGAAATACCTTATTTACATAAGTATTCAGACCCTTTGCTACGAGACTCGCTGCCAAAGGTGCTTCAACAAAGTACTGAGTAAAGGGTCTGAAAAACCCAGAGTCAGATGAACTCGTGGATACCATTTGTATGTCTCTGTGTCCAGTATGACTGAAGTTAGAGGTAGTTTCATGAGTTAATGCTAACTAGCATTAGCGCAATGACTGGAAGTCTAATCTTCCAGTCATTGAGCTAACGCTAGTTAGTAACTTCCTTCAAACTGCACGCAGATACATAAAAGTGGTATCCACGAGTTCATCTGACTCCTGGGAAGTAGATAAAGGGCCTCATTGCCAAAATCCCAAAGTATCCCTTTAAGTAAGTAAGCCTTGTCTGAGCCAGAAGGGCCCAAAGGGCAGAAGTCTATCTCCTGATTGCTTTATCTACCTTTAGTTGAGAGCACTGACTGTAAGTCGCTTTGGATAGAGCGTCTGCTAAACTACCAAAATGTAAATGTACTACAATTGTTGCACATTTTCAAAGACATAGCTATTGGTAAAGGAAATGTTTATTATGTTTTCTGTGGTAACATCAGTGGACTTTAGACTCATTGAGATGCTTTTTTATTTTTTTAATAAATATTATAAAATAATATCTGATTTGAAATACAATGTCACCAAGACTTAAAAGCCACACTGTATTCGCTATAGACCTACAGTACTATGTGTAGACCTGGGCGTCTGTCAAAGACCTGTCCTTATGGAGGCTCATTGTCATATGGCGCTGTAGGTAAGCACACTCAGGGATGGACAGAGGGCAGGAGGGGGGAGGGTAGTATTAGAATCCTTTCAACAGCTTCTTCTTCTTCTTCTTCTTCTTCTTCTGGAGACTAAAGCTGGTGGTGGTGAGGTCAGGCTAAACACGTGAGCCATTAGTGCTGTAACGCTCTGCTGCCTTTCTGCTGAAGGTGAGCTCAACTTATCTGACCTGTACTGGCTCTCTTCAGGTCTCTCTCTTGTCCCCCTCCCCCCACGGCCCCTTACATAGGCAGGCCATGAGGCAGCAGTTAGCCATCACCTGATAGAAAGGTAGAATGAGGTAAAGAAGACGGGACAGACATGTTTGTTCTGCTGTGTGCCTGTTCTTTGGCTGTGAACCTGTTGGCTGTACAATTGCATGCATATGGATTTCAGTACAGGAACCGTGAGCCTTCTGACACAGAAATCTTTACAGAATTAATACATTACATGGCTTTCAAACCTGCTCCAAACGATCGGTGGGTCCCCCACGGGACGGTTGAGCTAACGTAGGCTAATGCGATTAGCATAAAGTTGTAAGTAACAAGAAAATTTCCCAGGACATAGACATGTCTGACATTGGCAGAAAGCTTAAATTCTTGTTAAACTAACTGCACTGTCCAATTTACAGTAGCTATTACAGTGAAAGAATGCCATGCTATTGTTTGAGGAGAGTGCAGAGTTTTGAACTTGAAAAGTTATTAATAAACATTTGGGCAGTCTTGATACAACATTTTGAACAGAAATGCAACGGTTCATTGGATCAGTCTAAAACTTTGCACATACACTGCTGCCATCTAGTGGACAAAATCTAAATTGCATCTGAGCTGGAATAATACATTATGGCCTTTCTCAATTTTTGCTTTTTTAAACAGTTGTTTTTTTCTTTGTATTATCTTTTACCATATCTAATGTGTTATATTCTCCTACATTCCTTTCACATGTCCATAAACTTCAAAGTGTTTCCTTTGAAATGGTATCAAGAATATGCATATCCTTGCTTCAGGGCTTGAGCTACAGGCAGTTAGATTTGGGTATGTCATTTTAGGTGAAAATTAAAAAAAAAAGGGGTGGATCCTTGATTAAATGCTCTTGTCTATTACCATGTCGAGATAAAATAATATGCTCATGACTTTTATAAGAGTAAGAAGGCACTGTGTAGCAGAAGTATAGGATAGAAGTGTAGTAGAGAAGGGCACTGGTTACAGGAGGCTGGTGAGGGGAGGATGGCTCATAATAACATCTTGAATGGAGTGAATGGAATGGTATCAAACACATGGAAACCATGTGCTTGATACCATTCATTCCATTCCAGACGGTATTATGAGTCCATCCTCCCCAATTAATGTGCCACCAGTCACCTGTGGTACTAGTATACAGCTAAACTACTTTACAGGTTAGGTTACTTTGAAGCTGACCTTGGTGTTATCCTTCTAATATATGGGGGGATATAGTCTATATTCCAGTGTACTGGCAGTGGTCGCCGTGATACCCTGAAAAGAGCAATAGATTAAAGCAACTCTGTGAAAATGAGATTAAGATCGGTAATGACTCAAGCTCCTGTGCTGCACTGCTTTAAATAGATGCTAAGCATTGTGTATGGACACCCTTAATGGGTTACTGCAGTGGTTATTCAAACTTTTTTAGCGGGGGACCCTATTTTTTCCGCCAGAATTTTTGGGGACCCCATTCCACCCCAAATCACATGGCACAGCCTAAAATCAGTCAATTTAGATTTTTACATCAACAAATAACCTTCAATTAATTACACTTTCATCTCTTATCGAAATTAAATACATTTACTCAATAAAATGTTGTTTTTTATATTTTTTTATATTGTCGCATCCAATAATCTGTACTTTTAATGTTTTGTTCCTTTAAAAAAAATCTATATATGTATTGTATTTTTTTGGGCCTCCCCACTGCTGTTCCCCCAGTGGGGTCGTGACCCCTGCTTTGGTTACTGTGAGAATGACCCTATGTTGCTAGGTGGGAACCATTACCAGATTTGCCTATCTATGGGGCGGCAGGTAGCCTAGTGGTTAGAGCGTTGGATTAGTTACCGAAAGGATGCAAGATCGAATCCCTGAGCTGACAAGGTAAAAATCTGTCATTCTGCCCCTGAACAAGGCAGTTCTTAGGCCATCATTAAAAATAAGGATTTGTTCTTAACTGACTTGCCTAGTTAAATAACGGTAAAATAAATAAAAATGTGTGGACTACCTGATTCTTTGGAAGGAAAGAGAACAGGGTGGGTCATGGTAGAATATAATACAAGTTAATTAAAACAGAGAATTAACATTTATAATGAACAAGACAACAGCCACTGCAGGTAGAGTCAGAGCCATATGTTTAGCTCTTTACCAAGCAGAGATATTGCTACAGCAAGCCAATTACATCAGATATGGCACATTGCCACTGGGTCTTTCAGGATATGGACCAGCAATGAAGGACATGGACAAGAAGGAACAGGATAAAGCTGTGAATACTTTTAGTGCTGGATGGGGATGGTATATGTCCGCTCTCCGGCGACACCTCGCGGTCACATAGAGAAGCTGCATCAGTTTCATAACAGCACTTTTATTTTGACATTATAACAACCCGGAAGTTGGTTGTGCGACCGACAAATGGCAGCCGCCGGTAACTCGAACACACCGATGTGTCCACGGGTTAAATCTAGAAACACAAACAATTGTACCCCTCTTAGAGCTCTGCCAGCTGTCTTGCTGGTAAACAACTTGACTTAATTGCAATTTCCAAGACGCTGGAGAGTTTAGCCTACAGCTAAGTTAGTTAGTTCATGCTTTTTTTGCGATGGATCTGTTGGAGCCTCCCACGCCGGTGAAGGATAATGCTTCCTCTCCTTCGGAGTCCAAAGCCAAGAACTGCGATCTGACCCCCGCAATGAGAGCCAAGATCGAACGAAACAGACAGCGGGCTCTGATGCTGAGGCAAGCCCGACTGGCCAGCAGACCATCAGCAGGAGAAGGGGGTGGAACCTCGGCTAAAGTCGCTAAGATAGTCGACTCTGGAGGAGGTTTCTTCATTGATGAAGAAGAGGAGGGACAGGAGGAGCAAAGGACAAAGGAAGTGGTGCATCAACCAGGTATGTGCATTTATAGTTAATCAAATATGGCAGGGGGAACTATTCATATTTGTTGCATGATGTAAACTTCAGACGTAATCATATCTCCTCCTGTGTGTCTGGTGTAACAAAGGAAGATGCATTGTTTGTTCATGTGCGCCCCTTTGTGGATTCATGTAATACCACATGCCAGTTGCTGAGTGGAGTCAGTTTCTTTCAATCAGGTATTACTATTGTAAATTATGTGCATAATACATTATTTATGGCACAGTGACAACCAACAAACCACTATCTGAATGACTAGTAGATACTTGTTTTACTGACAAGACACCTTGGCTGACCTCTCTTCCTAGCACTCTCTCTGCATTGATTGTGATTCTGGATACATGTGTGTGTGCGCTAAAATGACTCAAATGTAATAATTTAAGTGTAGTAGTAGTGTATTGTTGAGCCTGGGTGCCAGTCTGCTTGGCATCACAATTCCATAAGCAGTGTCTGCGCTCTTGAAAACTAACTGGCATTCAGGCTAGTGTTGAGTTCTTCTGCTCTCTCTGACTGTCTTCCTAGCCCCGGTGATAGAGGCAGACTATCTGCTGTGTGATGACTGTGACAAGCCGTTTATGGATTCCTACCTTAGCAACGGCTTTGATCTGGCAGTCTGTGACAACTGCAGGTAAAAGTATTCTTGTGTCAATGACAACAAGCACAAATAACTATATATATATATATATATATATATATATATATATATATATATATATATATATATATATACATATATATATATATATATATATATATTATTGTACAGTGTGCTTCTCATAATAGTGTTCACATACAGTACCAGTCAAAAGTTTAGACACACCTACTCATTCAAGGGTTTTTCTTTATTTTCACTATTTTCTACATTGTAGAATAATAGTGAAGACAAACTATGTAATAACACATGGAATCATGTAGTAACCAAAAAAGTTAAACAAATGAAAATATATTTGAGATTCTTCAAAGTAGCCACCCTTTGCCTTGTTGGCAGCTTTGCACACTTAGCATTCTCTCAACCAGCTTCATGAGGAATGCTTTTCCAACAGTCTTGAAGAAGTTCCCACATATGCTGAGCACTTGTTTGGCTGCTTTTCCTTCACCTTGCGGTCCAACTCATCCCAAACCATCTCAATTGGGCTGAGGTCGGGTGATTGTGGAGGCCAGATCATCTGATGCAGCACTCCATCACTCTTCTCCTTGGTAAAATAGCCCTTACACAGCCTGGAGGTGTGTTGGGTCATTGTCCTGTTGAAAAACAAATTATAGTCCCACTAAGTGCAAACCAGAGAGGGTGGCGCATTGCTGCAGAATGCTGTGGTAGCCATGCTGGTTAAGTGTGCCTTGAATTCTAAATACATCACTGACAGTGTCACCAGCAAAGCACCATCACACCACCACCTCTATGCTTCACAGTGGGAATCACACATGCTGAGATAATCCGTTCACCTACTCTGCGTCTCACAAAGACACGGCGGTTGGAACTAAAAATCTCAAATTTGGACTCATCAGACCAAAGGACAGATTTCCACCGGCCTATTGTCCATTGCTGGTGTTTATTGGCCCAAGTAAGTCTCTTCTTCTTATTGGTGTCCTTTAGAAGTGGTTTCTTTGCATCAATTTGACCATGAAGGCCTGATTCACACAGTCTCCTCTGAACAGTTAACGTTGAGATGTGTCTGTTACTTAAACTTTGTGAAGCAAACTCTAATGAACTTATCCTCTGCAGCAGAGGCAACTCTGGGTCTTCCTTTCCTGTGGCGGTCCTCATGAGACCCAGTTTCATCATAGTGCTTGATGGGTTTTGCGACTGCACTTGAAGAAACGTTCAAAATTCTTCAAATGTTTCGTATTGACTGACGTTCATGCCTTAAAGTAATGATGGACTCTTTGCTTATTTGGGCTGTTCTTGCCATAATATGGACTTGGTCTTTTACCAAATAGGGTTATCTTTTGTATACCAACTCTACCTTGCCACAACACAACTGATTGGCTTTAACACATTAAGAAGGAAAGAAATTCCACAAATTAACTTTTTAACAAGGCTCACCTGCTAATTGAAATCCATTCCAGGTGACTACCTCATGAAGCTGGTTGAGCGAATTCCAAGAGTGTGAAAAGCTGTCATCAAGGCAAAGGGTGGCTACTTTGAAGAATCTCAAATATAAATATTTTTTTATTTGTTTTACACTTTTTTTTTTTGGTTACTACATGATTCCATATGTGTTATTTCATAGTTTTGATGTCTTCGCTATTGTTGTACAAGGTAGAAAATTGTAAAAATAAAGACACCCTTGAATTAGTAGGTGTGTCTAAACTTTTGGAACTGTATGTGCAGGACAAGTTGATCAGTAGAACAGGTTTACTATAACCACATTCACTATAAAACTTTTATTATTTAACTAGGCAAGTCCGTTAAGAACAAATTCTTATTGACAATGATGGCCTACAGGGGAACAGTGGGTTAACTGCCTTGTTCAGGGGCAGAACGACAGATTTTTACCTTGTCAGCTCGGGGATTCGATCTAGCAACCTTTCGGTTACTATTCTAACGTTCTAACCACTAGACTGCCTGCACTGCAGTATTACATACAGTGCTTTAACTTGCGTTGTATTGCATTGTGCTTCAATGGTAAGAGGATGCCAAAATGCATCTGAAGAGGTATTCTATCTTGTCTTCCCCCTGTTAATGTCCCCCCCCCCCCCCTTCTCCCATCAGAGACAACGAGGTGAAACACAAGCTGATATCCCGTACGGAGGCTAAGCAGCTCTACCTACTGAAGGACTGTGACCTGGACCAGAGGGAGCCAGTGCTGAGGTTTGTCCTGAGGAAGAACCCACACAACCCTCACTGGGGAGACATGAAACTCTACCTCAAGCTGCAGGTAGGACGAGCTAACCGATACCAACCATCACTGGTTCTAACCGGCTGCTTTCCCTCAGCCTGGTAAAACCAGACTGAACACTCTGCTCTGACCAATGTTGTTTCAATCAGTTTGAATGCCAGTCTAGCTTTCCCTCACCTTGTCCTCAACTGACTGCCACTGTACCAGTTTTCCCCTACTATTGTTTGTTTACCTCTACCTGGACTTGTCTATAAGAACAGTGTTCAGTTTCAAAATGTTGCATGCATTTCTTAATGATGAATGCAAATTTAATGGTAAATACACTACCGTTTAAAAGTTTGGGGTCACTTAGAAATGTCTTTGTTTTTGAAAGAAAATATTTTGTACATTTTTTTTGTACATTAAAATAACATCAAATTGATCAGAAATACAGTGTAGACATTGTTAATGTTGTAAATGACTATTGTAGCTGGAGACGGCAGACTTAAAAAAAAAATGTTTTAATGGAATATCTACAGAGGCCCATTATCAGCAAACATCACTCCTGTGTTCCAATGGAACGTTGTGTTAGCTAATCCAAGTGTATAATTTTAAAAGGCTAATTGATCATTAGAAAACCCGTTTGCAATTATGTTAGCATTGCTGAAAACTGTTGTTCTGATTTAAAGAAGCAATAAAACTGGCCTTTAGACTAGTTGAGTATCTGGAGCATCAGCATTTATTTGTGGGTTCGATTACAGGCTCAAAATAGCCAGAAACAAAGAACTTTCTTCTGAAACTTGTCAGTCTATTCTTGTTCTGAGAAATGAAGGCAATTCCATGCAAGAAATTGCCAAGAAACTGAAGATCTTGTACCACACTGTGTACTACTCCCCTCACAGAACAGCACAAACTGGCCCTAACCAGAAAAGAAAGAGGAGTGGGAGGCCCTGGTGCACAACTGAGCAAGAGGACAAGTACATTAGTGTCTAGTTTGAGAAACAGCCTAGAAGGCCAGTGTCCCGGAGTCGCCTCTTTACTGTTGACGTTGAGACTGATGTTCTGCGGGTACTATTTAATGAAGCTGCCAGTTGAGGACTTGTGAGGCGTCTGTTTTTCAAACTTTTCAAAACGTTTTACGTTGCGTGACCCAGCCGTATTTAGGTTAGATCAGTAAACATGATGTTGTGCTGTGTTTCCAGGTGGAGAAGCGCTCCTTAGAGGTCTGGGGCTCTGAGGAGGCCCTGGAGGAGGCCAAGGAGGCCAGAGAGGAGAACAGGGAGGTGCAGAAGCAGAAGCGCTTCAACAAAAAGGTTAAAGGTCAGTAACACTGTTTTCTGATCCTCACTCAGACATAATGCCATATCAATAAGTAAGTCACTTCTAATCCGAATTCTCAGATTAGCAATTGTTGGTAAAGTTCATGTTTAAAAATCGAGTTGCAACAGGGAGACATCATCCAGCAGAGAACATGTCTAACTGGCCTCTTGGGGACAGGTCCTTTATATCCTAATCAGACAGCACCAAATGTTCTGGAAACACCAGCCTCTTGAGGACAGGTTCTTTATATCCTAATCAGACAGCACCAAATGTTCTGGAAACACCAGCCTCTTGGGGACAGGTCCTTTATATCCTAATCAGACAACACCAAATGTTCTGGAAACACCAGCCTCTTGGAGACAGGGCCTTTATATCCTAATCAGACAGCACCAAATGTTCTGGAAACACCAACCCTTGTGAGGCTTGTGAGTCTAAACGAAAAGGCAGTGACTGTCAACTGCTACAGAATCAGAGTTGACAGAACATCATCAATACAATACAACAGTGAATAATCAGTGTGACCTCGGTCCTTGTACATCCAGTCTGGCGTCAACCACCGTCTACAATGACAATAACGTTCAGTATCGAGTCTATTGACCATCAAACCTGCACCTTGAGTGTCACCAATAGAACTCTGGAAATAGAAAATATATTTACATGCTAAACATTGTATGAATCCCTCCAAACTGAATATGAACTTTAGTGATCCTAAATTTCCCCATTAGTCACCTTTTGTCATTACAAAACTCTGGGAGATACAGGAACATAGATAAAACACTAGCACCTCCAGTGGATTATAGAAAGCAGGTTATTGTTTTATTTCTTCATTGTTGACTTAAAACGAAAAAGCCATTTGTGCTTGCCATTTTTTGGGGGCGGGGCTTATTGTGCTTATGTATCAGAAGGCTGTGAACACAAAAACACAAGTGATACTGGCAAACAGTGTGCAGGTTTCTCTTTTGTCTTTATTGAATAATTCCTACACACCTGTTATTGATCATTTATTGGATTGTTCTTTTCTCTGTCGTGACCAGAGCTCCGCCGTGCAGTGAGGAGCAGCGTGTGGACAAAGGACACCAGTGCTCACCAGCACGAGTACGGCCCTGAGGAGATAGTGGATGAAGAGGAGGATCTCTACAGGAAGGTCTGTAACACCTGTGGACATGAACTGACCTATGAGAAGATGTAGCCTAGTGTCCTTTAAACCGTATCCCGGAGGCTCACAGCCTTGAGTTATTTTTTTTTGTGGACCACTGGTGATACACCTGACATGTCAACTGAGATTCAAATGACCGATACTTCAAGACGCGGCGTCTTGAAGCTGAAGCACGGAGGCCTACCTGAAATCATCTCAGCACATGCCATACACAAATAATCCACAAGAGGGCATAAATACATCAACACATTTTTTTTTTTTACAGGGAAATGTTGTCCTGCTCAGTCTGGTCATGGCTGTTTATATTATCAACTTGTTATATTATCAACTGTCTAGCATGTTAAATTCCATTTTGTAATGTAATGTGTAGAAGGATCTGCATGTGCAAAATAAATATATTTTTCCATAATGTGATCACTTTTGCATCTGTACTTGACTTGTTTTAGATCTGTAAACAATCTGTAAAACAAATGTGCTCTTGGTTAAGATGGACAATTATTGTATTAATCCAGAATCAAGAAATTGATTTCGTTTGCATAAAATTAATTGAAAATTGTAGTCAACTGTCTTTGCTTTCTGTTGCAGAATCGCGCTGTAATTAATGGGGTCGTTTTATGATCTGCGTTGTTAGATTTTGGTCGCCTGCTCAACTCCGTGCTCATACTTGAATATTTTGTGGGCAATTATTTCTGAAGCAACCTCCGGTCACAACCACCTGCACGTAGTTCATCTAATGAGTGAAGGACTCCATAGTCCAGACATCACTAATCTAAAAGGGAGCAACTGACGAGGTACAAAATGCGCCACCATTTTAATTTGAATTGTATTATTTTGTCCAACAATCTAGTTAATGTAACACGTACCGTCCTTCTTTCCTCTTTGCAAATGAAAGCTGCTTCACAGTAGTTATTGGACGTGACTCAGCATGTCGTACTATATCACTATATCAATAAATGCAGTGCTTCATGGTTGACTTTTTATTAAGGGGGTTCGGGGGTCTAAAGCAGGATCATCAACTACATTCAGCCGCGGGAAGAAAAAAAATTCCATACAATTTCTAGACTGCAAATTGACCGCAAGAAGCCCAAAACATAATCATTTCCAACATTGCTTACATTTTGTATACGATATCACATCTCTATTATGGGTGGGAATACTTGGAAACAGATTTTCAAAATGAAAATCTCTTTTTGCCCAGAAAACTTGGGGGGCCAAATAAAACCATGCACGGGCAATAGTTTAGGGCACCCGTTGGGGGATCCTGGCCTAAAGGCATACAGCCTACCTAACATGTGGGTACAGGCTATAGACTGAATTGTTTCAAAGAGATGTCCTGTCCAGAATCACAATCTACAAGCTCCCAACATTTCCAGTGAGTTTTATAAGAAAAATATAACTCTGATCTATGATATTGATCATGTACTGTTATGACATGAGCTTTTGCCAGACTGGTGTGGCGAACTCAATCCCCGAGCAGTCAGTCACATCAAGCCCATGGCAAATTGACCATCCTATTTCTTTAGTGGCTACAGGAATGTGAGGTTTCAACTACTGCATTCCCATCTTAAACACTAGCGCAATACACCTAGATAAATGAATACACTCAACAAAAATATGATACATGTTCCAAACTGACAATGGCGTTTCAAAGCCTCACTCGTGCAAAGTTAAGACTGGCAAGTCTGATGAGGGTCAAACACTTGATATTAGAGCTCTGGAGTGGCTTAAAGGGTCCTTCTGGTGCCACTAATGAGGTAGTATATGCAGCGGTGTAAAGTACTTCAGTCCAAATACTTGAGTGTTTTTTGTTTGTTGAGTATCTGTACTTTTACTATTTACATTCCTAAAGGAAAATGATGTACTTTTTTTACTCTACATTTTCCCTGACACCCAAAAGTACTCGTTACATTTTGAACGCTTAGCAGGACAGGAAAATGGTCCAGTTCACACACTTATCAAGAGAACATCCCTGGTCACCCCTACTGCCTCTGATCTGGCGGACTCACTAAACACATACTTCGTTTGTAAATGATGTCTGAGTGTTGGAGCGTGCCCCTGGCTATCCACTAATGTAAAAAATATATGCTTTTACTTTTGATACTTGAGTAAAAGTCTAAAATGTTCATATTTTTGTCATAAATAATGCTTGGTCCCTGCCTGTGCTTGGATCAGTTACTAATTCGATTTTAAAGTGCATATAAGTTTGACTGTGACCTCTCCAGCTTGCTGACAATTAAAGAGTGATTTATTTAATATTGACTTTGAGTGTCCCTGTGTTGAATTTCCACAACATTTAATATAAGGAATTTGATCTCATTGATAGTTTTGGCACTTAAGAATATTTAAAAACCAAATACTTTTAGACTTTTACTCAAGTAGTAATTTACTGGGTGACTTTTACTCGAGTCATTTTCTATTAAGGTATCTTTACTTTTACTCAAGTATGACAATTGAGTACTTTTCCCAACACTGATAGTATGCCGGCATGGAGTGGGTTCAGAGTGGGGGCGCTGGCCGCCTGAGGAAAGTGGGGAGGGGGTGTTAAAACAAAACAGAGATTGGGGATTGGTGCGTCGGCTGAAAGCATGGAATAAGCGGGGGCGGTTAAATCCTGGGATTCCCCCTGTGGTTCCAGAACAGTCCCCAGCAGCGGTTATGAAGGGAAACCCAAGGAAAAAGTAGTGTTTAAAAAAAGTGTCTAAGTTTCTACTCTTTCCAGAAGTTTCCCCCCCCCCCCATCACCACTGGTGTTCACAGGAAGGGGAACCTCAAATATGAAACCCTCATTAGTTGTCACAGTCCATCAATCATGAGTGTCAACACAACCACAGGCTCAACTCCACGCATATGAGGTGAAAGCCTTTTGAGCCACTCCTTAATTCACACTAGGTGGCAACATGGGAGTGGGAAATAGCACTGTTGTTTGTGACCTCTACTGGTCAGGACCATAGTCCAAGAAACACCTGGAGACTGAAGCTTGAGGCAGACAACAGGCATGGGGGTCGAACTAGCTGGAGAAGACTGCCAGGAAACCGAGTGCTCTGTGTCATTCAGCATCAATTGGAGGTAGCGGGATACATGACAGCTCTTGGCCAGCCATATGGGCCAGACCGCTCTCCTCCAGACACAGAGCTGGAGGTCTGGTCAGATCAGACAAAATATCTCTAGGCACAATCACATCAGTATACAAACACAAACTCTGGACAGATTGACTGATAAATTAGACCAGATTAAAAAAAAAAAACATTAAAAAGTTGATCAAGTAATCAAACTTATTCCTAATTATCACTAAATCAAATACAAAAATAAATATTTAAATTGTTAGGAAATCATTTTCAATTCGTTGACAACCTTTGCCAAGCAGGAGAATAACATGTTTCACATGAGTTATTCTATAATGTCTATTTACAAGTGGGTTTTCCGCTTGGTTGATTAGGAGATCAACCAGAAGACTAGAATGTGCAGGACTAGGGTTGCAAATCACGGTAACTTGCCCTAAATTCACAGTTCTTACAACAATCCCAGTTGGAGAATCTCTGGAATCAAGAGGGAATAACCATGTGGGAATCGTCCAACTGGGAGTCAGCTCGGCAGGGAATTATGGGAAAATTACCAGGATTTTTCAACCCCTATACTATTCCGTCAATAGGCCTAAGGTCTTGATTCAATCCACATCACCGAAGTTCAGCGCTACAGCGTGATCGAAATGTAAAGGTCAGTTCCAATTGAGCCGACATATTCAGCGTTTACCGTGAGTGAATTCAGTCTCTGCGAACATTGCCTTTAAAATTCAATTGTAATATAGCGGTGAACTTCAGCGGATACGGATTGCATTGAGTCCTATAATCGAAAAGATATGACGGCAAATTGTACATGGATGAATGTGAAATAATACCAATAGAAGAAATATGACAGATATGTACAGTCGTGTAAGTGCATCGTTTCTGCACACATATTTGATGGATAGTTAGTGTGTATGTGTGATAGACAAACATTCAGAAAGAAACAACTGAGAAAAAGACTAGCCTATACGAAGACGACCTTGTAAGACATTAAGATACATTGTTGGTGACACAGTGACAGGAATATCTAGTCAATTGTCCTAAGAATGTTGATTTTTATCAACAACCTTTCTCTCCTGAATAAAAGGGCACCGTATTCCCTACATACTACACTACTTTTGACCAGGGCCCTTAAAAGGGATTAGGGTGCCTATTCAGATGAAGCCTTAATGGTCCATGCTTTGATCTGACTGCCCCTCGTTCTCATCTGTAGTAGTCTCATGAAGTGATATTACCCTGGGGTATGATGTTATTTTCTCGTTCTCGTCTGTAGTAGTCTCATGAAGTGATATTACCCTGGGGTATGATGTTATTTTCTCGTTCTCGTCTGTAGTAGTCTCATGAAGTGATATTACCCTGGGGTATGATGTTATTTTCTCGTTCTCGTCTGTAGTAGTCTCATGAAGTGATATTACCCTGGGGTATGATGTTATTTTCTCGTTCTCGTCTGTAGTAGTCTCATGAAGTGATATTACCCTGGGGTATGATGTTATTTTCTCGTTCTCGTCTGTAGTAGTCTCATGAAGTGATATTACCCTGGGGTATGATGTTATTTTCTCGTTCTCGTCTGTAGTAGTCTCATGAAGTGATATTACCCTGGGGTATGATGTTATTTTCTCGTTCTCGTCTGTAGTAGTCTCATGAAGTGATATTACCCTGGGGTATGATGTTATTTTCTCGTTCTTTTCTGCAACCTCCTTTGCCTCCTCCTCCTCCTTCTCTTCTCCTTCTTCCCACTCTTCCTCCACCACTCCCTCCACCCCCTCCACGTTCATGTCCTTCCTCTTCCTCCTCTCCCTCAAAGCGCAGGGCAGACAATTCACCAGGAAGAGGAGTGCGGCGAGGCAGAGGAGGGAGAGAACTGCCCCGAAACCCACCTCCATCTCTTTATCCTCCAGTTTCTCCTCCCTCTCTCGCTCCACCCCGGGAGAGAAGTACACCGCGCTCTCTTCGTGATTCGGGGTCAACACCGCTCTCTCCAGGTCGTTCCTGGCGATCATCCCATCGCCGGCCTTGTCGTAGTAGTCGTCGCCGCTGACGGCAGTGACGTTCCCTATGATGATGTCATTGTCCGGGAAGTTGCTGTACTGAACATCCCTGTCAGATGACTCCATCAACATGTCCGAAATGTTGAGCTGCTCCAAGTTCGCCTCCTCGCTCCCCATTGGACGAAGGTCAGAGTCCAGGTTCACCCTGATCCAACCAGATCCTTTAGCCAGCCTCCTGGTCCCGCTTCCTTCCTTCGGATTGGCCAGGTCCCCATCGACGGAGTTCGCCATTGGCTTGCAGGTGGTGACCAGGAGTTCTGCTTTCAGTAAAGGCCCGCCCCCTTCGCCCTGGGCTACGATGCGCAGCGACGGGCCGGGCGTCACGGTGACCACGGTCTCTGCCAATGAGGAGATGCGCAGGGAGAAGGTACCACGGCTGAAGGCGGAGAGCAAAGTGGCGCTATCATCACTGAACTGGAGCCAGACACTGATGGACGCTTCCTGGTGGAGAGAGAGAGGGGTGAGATAGAAGGACAATGGAGAGAGAGAAGGGGGAGGGAGAGAGCGAGAGAGAAGCAGCAAGAGGGGAGAGAGAAGGGCAAGGGAGAGAGAAGGATCGGGGAGGGAGAGAGAGAGAGAAGCAGAGCGAGAGGGTGAGAGAGAGAAAGAGAAATGTTCAGTGTCATGCTATACTGAAGCACAAATGTCCTACCACTGAATATAAAAAACGTCCCACTGAAGTTACTGTTATGTAAAACTAAAACGTTCTAGTGAAGTTAGTGGGTCAAGAAAAGCACAGAACTCACCTGCCCATGGTTGTAGAGAATGTTGTATGCGGTCACTGTTGCTGTGACAACAGCAGGGTGGGCAGGGCTTGCTTTGATTGACATACCGAGTCCTCCCACAACCTGCACTGAGAGGTCACCAGGGTTCACGGGTTCAGAGGTCACAGTGACATCACAGCTACCCAGCACACCGTCCCATTGGCTTGATATGACCTGAGAGACAAGAGAGGGGTGTCAATAAAAAGGTACTGGCTGTTTGTATCTTGTTCAAGTTTACTTTCCATAGGTAATAAATATATTGGAAATCTTACTCCTAGTCTCATGTGATCTACTCCCATTTGGTCAGATCTCAACTTTGGTAATGACCATCCCTCAACTAAAATTCACCATGCTATTCAAAATACAACATCATATTACTTGTTCGTATTATAAACTCAGCAAAAAAAGAAACGTCCCTTTTTCAGGACCATGTCTTTCAAAGATCATTTGTAAAAATCCAAATAACTTCAAAGATCTTCATTGTAAAGGGTTTAAACATTGATTCCCATGCTTGTTCAATGAACCATAAACAATTAATGAACATGCACCTGTGGAACGGTCGTTAGGACACTAACGGCTTACAGACGGTAGGCAATTAAGGTCACAGTTATGAAAACTTAGAGGATCAGTACATCCGAACATCACACCTGCCGGACAGGTACAGGGTGGCAACAACAACTGCCCGAGTTACACCAGGAACGCACAATCCTTCCATCAGTGCTCAGGCTGTCCGCAATAGGCTGAGAGAGGCTGGACTGAGGGCTTGTAGGTTTGTTGTAAGGTAGGTCCTCACCAGACATCACCGGCAACAACGTCGCCTATGGGCACAACCCCACCGTTGCTGGACCAGACAGGACTGGCAAAAAGTGATCTTTACTGACGAGTCACGGTTTTGTCTCACCAGGGGTGATGGTCGGATTTGCATTTATCTTCGAAGGGATGAGCGTTCCACCAAGGCCTGTACTCTGGAGCGGGATCTATTTGGAGGTGGAGGGTCCGTCATGGTCTGGGGCGGTGTGTCACAGCATCATCGGACTGAGCTTGTTGTCATTGCAGGCAATCTCAACGCTGTGCGTTACAGGGAAGACATCCTCCTCCCTCATGTGGTACCCTTCCTGCAGGCTCATCCTGACATGACCATCCAGCATGACAATGCCACCAGCCATACTGCTCGTTCTGTGAGCGATTTCATGCTAGACAGGAATGTCAGTGTTCTGCCATGACCAGCGAAGAGCCCGGATCTCAATCCCATTGAGCACGTCTGGGACCTGTTGTATCGGAGGGTGTTGGATCGGAGGGTGAGGGAATTTGCAGGTGCCTTGGTGGAAGAGTGGGGTAACATCTCACAGCAAGAACGGGCAAATCTGGTGCAGTACATGATGAGATGCACTGCAGTACTTAATGCAGCTGGTGGCCACACCGGATACTGACTGTTACTTTTGATTCTGACCCCCCCCTTTGTTCAGGGACACATTATTCAATTTCTGTTAGTCACATGTCTGTGGAACTTGTTCAGTTTATGTCTCAGTTGTTGAATCTTGTCATGTTCATACAAATATTTACACCTGTTAAGTTTGCTGAAAATAAACACAGTTGACAGTAGGGCCTCCCGGGTGGCGCAGTGGTCTAGGGCACTGCATTGCAGTGCTAGCTGTGCCATCAGAGACTCTGTCTCAGCCGGTCGCGACCGGGGGGTCCATGGGGCGACGCACAATTGGCATAGCGTCGTCCGGATTAGGGAGGGTTTGGCCGGTAGGGATATCCTTGTCTCATCGCACACTAGCGACTCCTGTGGCGGGCCGGGCGCAGTGCGAGCTAACCAGGTCGCCAGGTGCACGGTGTTTCCTCCGACACATTGGTGCGGCTGGCTTCCAGGTTGGATGCGTGCTGTGTTAAGAAGCAGTGCGGCTTGGTTGGGTTGTGTTTCGGAGGACGCATGGCTTTCGACCTTCGTCTCTCCCGAGCCCGTACGGGAGTTGTAGCGATGAGACAAGATAGTAACTACTAACAATTGGACACCACGAAATTAGGGGGTAAAACAAAACAAAAAAACACAGTTGACAGTGAGAGGACGTTTCTTTTTTTGCTGAGCTTATGGTACTCACACGAACTGAAGTTTTCCCCGGGTGTAGACCAATCAGATTGCTCTGCTTGTCGAGGACCGCCACGCGTGGATTCTCTACCCTCAGCCAATTACGGACCAACTCTGTGGCATCCACAAACCAATCAGAGGAGCCCAGCAGGTAGGTCAGCTGCCCCTGGCCCCCCTGAGCACTGAACTGGGTCAGAACCTGAACCGTGGACCTCTGATACACTGGAGAACAGCTGGGGAACAGGGAAAGAAAGGGAGGGAGGAAAAGAGAGGTATGAGATGGGGTTAGGGGGTAGAGAGAGAAGGATGGATGGATGAGGAGAGAGAGATTTTATGCACATCTGAATGTGGGGATAAGCTTAAATATGTTGAAGGTTGGGGTAAATTCCATTTCAATTCCAGTCAATTCAAAAAGTAAAACAAACTCCAATTCAAATTCCCATTTTACCTCATGAAAATCATCGAAGATAATTGGAATTGGAATTGTGGTGTACTTTCTGAATTGACTGGAATTTAAATGGAATTGACGCCAAGTCATAATGTTTGTGTTTGAGTTTTTGAGTATGTGCCATCTAGGAATAAGAGCTGGATAATGCAGAGAGCCTATTTTAAGGCACTGGGTTAGGGAATTAGTAGTCTCTTCTACCAGCTGTTTGCCTGTAGTGTTTGTATGGTGAATGACGCTTTTTGGCAGTAGACCTTGGGTTTGTGTCAAATCGCACCTTAATCCCTATATAGTGCACTACTTTTGTCAAGGGTCCATATGGCTCTGGTCAAAAGTAGTGCACTATATAGGGAATAGCGTGCCAAGTGGGACACAGCCCTTCACTGTTCTACCAGACATTCCCAGTGATGTAAAGTACTTAAGTAAAAATACTTTAAAGTACTACTTATGTCGTTTTTTGGGTATCTGTACTTTACTTTACTATTTATATTTTGGACTACTTTTATTTCACTACATTCCTAAAGAAAACGCTGTACTTTTTACTCCATACATTTTCCCTGACACGCAAAAGTACTTGTTACATTTCGAATGCTTAGCAGGACAGAAAATGGTCCAATTTGCCCACTTATCAAGAGAACATCCCTGGTCATCCCTACTGCCTCTGATCTGGCGGACTCACTAAACACAAATGCGTTGTTTTTAAATGATGTCTGAGTGTTGGTGTGACCCTGGCTATGCATAAATAAAAAAATACAATTGTGCTGTCTGTTTTACTTAATATCAGGAATTCTTTATTATTTGTGCTTTCACTTTTGATACTTCAGTATATTTTAGCAATTACATTTAGTTTGATACTTAAGTATATTTAAAAGCAAATACTTTTAGACTTTTACACTTGTCATTTTCTATTAAGGTATCTCTACTTTTACTCAAGTATGAAAATTGAGTACTCTTTCCACCACTGGGCCTTCCTGGTTTGGTGTTTCAACCTCCTGCTCTGTCTTGAGATAGATAAAGATGGAATAGGAAAGGAGATTATGCTAAAAGGAGACCAGGAGGTGAACTGGGAACAGATTGCCAGGCCATCATTGTAAAAAATAATTTGTTATTTAATTGACTTGCCTAGATAAATAAAGGTTAAATAAAAACACATACAAATGGAAGTTCTAACTGTTCCATTCCCCATCATTCTATCAACTGCTTTAGGAATCTTGATGTTAATGACATGGCCATGTCTAATCCTGCTTTATGTCATTCCTGCTCAGTGTGTCTTCATCTTTCTCTCGACGCACGCACGCACAGGGACTCACCCGTTCTCGGTGTAGTGGTTCCAGCCATCGATGGCGCTCAGCTCGTTATCGGACAGTGAGACGCGCAGCGGGACGACAGGAGCCCACACCGACAGACATAGGGAACCACTGAGCGTGCCCAGGAGAAACTCCACCCCTACGCAGGTGCTGCCCACCCCTGATTCACTTCCGTCGACGAAGAGGGTTGAGCAATCGCTTGACACCTGTTGAATCAAAACAGGGGGTGATAAAGGGAGTGGAGGATTGCGTGTGCTTGTGGGTCAAATCAATCCAAACAAATAACATTTTATTTGTCACATGCTTAGTAAAACAACAGGTGTACACTAACAGTGAAACGCTTACGTACGGGCCCTTTCCCAACAATGCAGAGAAAAATATAAAAGTAATAACAAGAGGAATAAATACACAAGCATACAATACACAACTGTTTGAAATAATCATACTACCCGTACTATTTGTGACGTGTATTGAGTATATCGTATGCTTACTGTTCATAGTCTGGATATAGTTATTATGCCAAAAGTTCCTGGATGTTGTACTAAATTTGGCAAAATATGAAGTATAGATTTCCGTACTTTAGGCCTCATAATGCAATTCTTCAGGAAGTGGATGTGGTTTCTAGATTTTAAGAAAATGGCAGAAAATATGCAGTCAAAGTATAACGAGAGCGGATTCAAATTAATTGTTTTGATTAATTATGACAAATGTTAAGAAAATGTAATAAAGTAATTTATTTTCAAATAAGTTACCTTACACGTTAATACTCTCGTCTGAGTGTACCAGAGCGCAGAATATTGAATTTACCAACGCTCAACACGAGTTGAATATGGCCGGTGTCAGTAAATGGCGGCAAAAAAAAGCTTATTTAAATTGTTGCCAGCAGCACAGTTACAGCCACAAACGCTCTGGATAACCAGCTCTGGTAGGCCGAGTAAAATGGCCAGAGTGGTGTCATTTGTGTCTGGAAACAGCTAGCAAGCCAGCCAACGTTATCTTGGGTGCTTGACAGCCGCTGTAAGGTCAGAACGCTCAAATCAACCCTACTCCAGTGTGCGCTCTGAACGCTCCGAGAGCGAAACGCTCTGAATTTACAAACGGACAATCTGACAACGCTCCGAATTTAAGAGTGCATTCTGGCATTCCGGATTGAATTTAAGATCACACCCAAAGTCGTAAAATGTCTAACTAGTCATTTGTTATGCTAACAAGCTAGCAAGAGGTTGCATAGTAACAGCATCAAATTCCGGTAGACATGAGAAGAGCTAGTACGCTCAACTGAAAGCATACTGTTCGTTTACAGTATACGGACACGAACTAATATTATTGTAATGAAACAAGCAGGGAGGGAGCCTCGAACCCTCGACCTTCTAGCCCGAAGTCCAGCGAGCTATCGACTGCCGCAAAAGCATGCTCGTGCGGCAGAGTCGATTTACGCGCATATAAACTCAGGGTCGTTACACTATGTAGTATATACTCACACGAGTTGATTTACGCGCATATAAACTCAGGGTCGTTACACTATGTAGTATATACTCATTATGTATGTAGTATACAGTATGTTAGTATGTGTATGGGGAACACAGTTAGTATGGGGAACACAGCTAATGAGTAACGATAACTTGTGATAACTTAAAGTGACTAGGCAAAAGGATAGATAATAAACATTAGCAGCCACATATGTGATGAGTCAAAAGAGTTAGTGCAAAAGTGGGGTCAATGCAGATAGTCCGGGTTGCTATTTGGTTAACTATTTAGCAGTCTTTTTGGTTGGGGTAGAAGCTGTAAAGGGTCCTGTTGGTTCCCTACTTGGTTCATCGGTACCGCCTGCCGTGCAGTAGCAGAGAGAACAGTCTATGACTTGGGTGGCTGGAGTCTTTGACAATTTCTGGGGCCTTCCTTTGACACCGCCTGGTATAGAGGTTCTGGGTGGCAGGAAGCTCGGCCCCAGTGATGGACTGGGTTGTATGCATTAACCTCTGTAGAGCTTTGCGGTCGGATACCAAGCAGTTGCCTTATAAAACGGTGATGAAGCCAGTCAAAATACTCTCAATGGTGCAGCTATATAACTTTTAGAGGACCTGAGGCCCCGTGCCAAATCTTTTCAGCCTCCTGAGGGTGAAGAGGCGTTGTCGTGCTTTCTTCATGACTGTGTTGATGTGCGTGGAACATGTTAATTCCTTAATGATGTGGACGCCGAGGAACTTGAAGCTCCTGACCCGCTCCACTACAGCCCCGTCGATGTGGATGGGTGCTTGGCCCTCTGTTTCCTGTATTCCACGACCAGCTCCTTTGTCTAGCTGACGTTGAGGGAAAGGTTGTTATCCTGGCACTGTGCTGACCTCCCTATAAGTTGTCTCGTCTTCATCTGAAAACTTAATGATGGTGTTGGAGTCATTTCAGTCCCAGGGTCCTGAGCCTAGTGATGATCTTGGAGGGCACTTTGTTGTTGAACGCTGAGCTGTAGTCGATGAGCAGCATTCTCAGGTGTTCCTCTTATCCAGGTGGGAAAGGGCAGTGTGGAGTGCAAAAGAGATTGTGTCATCTGTGGATCTGTTGGGGCGGTATGTGAATTGGACTGGGTCCAGGGTATCAGAGATGATGGTGCTGATGTGAGCCATGACCAGCCTTTCAGTGTTGCATGGTTCAGTGTTGCTTGTCTCGAAAGCGAGCATAGAAGGCATTTAGCTTGTACGGTAGGTTTGCGTCACTGGGCAGCTCGCAGCAGGGTTTTCTGCAGGGTTTTCTGTGATCGTTTGCAAGCCCTGCCACATACAACAACCGTCATAGCCGGGGTAGTAGGATTCAATCTTAGTCCTATATTGACGCTTTGCCTGTTTGATGGCTCGTTGGAGATCATAGCAGGATTTTTTATAAACGCCCGGATTAACGTCCCGCTCCTTGAAAGCGGCAGCTCTAGTTTTTTAAATCTCAGAGCAGATATTGTCTGTAATCTATGGCGGGAGAGCCTTGTATGCGGTTCTGCGTGAGGAGTAAAGGTGAACAAGAGTTTTGTCGCCTCTACTTGCACAGTGACACACCTGTAAAAATGAGGTAAAACAGATTTTAGTTTCCGTGTATTAAAATCACCAGCCTCCTCTGGATGTGCATTTTCTTGTTTGCTTATGGCCCTATACAGTTCGTTGAGTACGAACTTAGTGACAGCATCGGTTTGTGGTGGTAGATAAACAGCTAGGGAAAAATATAGATGTGAACTCTCTTGGTAAATAGCAGTGGTGGAAAAAGTACCTACTTGTCATACTTGAGTAAAAGTCACGATACCTTAATAGAAAATGTAAAGAGAAAGTCACCTAGTAAAATCCTACTTAAGTATATTTGAGCAATTACATTTACTTTTGATACTTAAGTTTTTTAAAAACCAAATACTTTTAGACTTTTACTCAAGTATCAATAGTAAAAGCATATATTTTTTACATTAGTGGATAGCCAGGGGCACGCTCCAACACTCAGACATCATTTACAAACGAAGTATGTGTTTTGTGAGTCCGCCAGATCAGAGGCAGTAGGGGTGACCAGGAATGTTCTCTTGATAAGTGTGTGAATTAGAATATTTCCCTGTCCTGCTAAACATTTAAAATGTGACAAGTACTTTTGGCTATCTGGAATGTAATGAAGTAAAAGTAAAAGTTGTCAAAAATAACTACTTAAGTAGTACTTTCAAGTATTTTTACTTAAGTACTTTACACCACTGGTAAAAAGTATGGTCTGCAGCTTATCATGAGGTATTCTAACTCAGGCGAGCAAAAACTCGCGATTTCCTTAACATTAGAGATTGCGCACTAGCTGTTGTTAACAAGAAAACACACCCATCTTATTTCAGTCGTTCAGGTCCTGTTGATAGGATAGTCTCAAACGGAGCTAATCCAGTTGGTTCTCCAGTGATTTTACATTTGCCAATAGAACAGAGGGTAGAGGCGGTTTATCTGCTCGCCAACGCAGTCTCATCAGGATGCCGGCTCGTTTGCCTCTCTTGTTTGCCTCTCTCTTCCTGTTTTGAGTCTGTTTTGAGTCTGTTTTGAGTCTGTTTTGATGGCTTGGTCCAGAGGTACCGACGTCCAGAGGTTGTTAGAAATTGTCATTCAAATCGAGGTTAGTGATTGCTGTTCTGTTGTCCAGAAGCTGTTTTTTTGTCATAGGAAATAATGGCGGTTAATATCAGCATGAAAAAAACTCACAAAATAGCAGAATTGTTCAGGAACCCGTAAAACAGCTGCTTTCCACCGCTGTGTGTGTGGTGCGTATACAGTATGTACAGTCGTGTCTGGTTACCTTGATGATATCATCGTTGGACGACTGACACCTCACCGCCGCGGTGATATCAGACACCTTCCCATCATGCCCCACTGCCAGCACAATGACAGGAAGTGACACGGGCTCGCTGGTCAAGATGGCCGTGTTGATGATCATGCCACTCTGTGTGTTGATGACAACAAGTTCAGTTTTATTGGCCTTATTTAGGAATAAACACACAGAGCTTTTTAAAGGCAGAAACAGTTTCACCGAAACACTAAGGGACCGTAGATGTATGGAGATGTGTTGTGGCTATCGCATGGTCCTTTATTCTACTGCATAGTACATACAGATTATGTAACATTAAGAAGCAAATACACCGTGGGCCAATTTCCCTTCCTAAGAGTTCTGGACTAAGATGCACGGTTATTTTTCCTGACTAAGAGTATTTGGAACTAAGAGGCATGTTCAATGGACGATTCTGTGTCCCCGGGGAAACTGGCCCTGATTTAATAAAGTTCTTACCTACCTCAGTTATGGGAGAGATGCCCGCTATCTCTCTGTCAGTGAAGGAGAAGCTGCTCACTACTCCGCCGCGTGGTGTCGGAGGGTTATTACGGCCTGAGTACTCCACCCACCAGCTGGCCGACACAGTCATGGCAACCCCGAAACTCCTTCGCAAGCCGTCCACTGACAGACAGGCAACCTGCTGCAGAGCAGCGGGACTGAGGGAGAGGAGGCGGGAGGACGGCGACAGGAGAAAGCGGAGTGAAAGGGGTGAGGAGAGAGAGCGAGAGTAGGGAGAAGAGTGGGGAGGATAAGGAAAAAGCCATTTGATGGAAAAAAATCACGTGTTGGAATATTCAATAGAGTAATATTCTCTCACATATGTGGTATCACATGCATGCCATTTTGATAATGTGTCAAGTCACAAACCGGTTAAATTGAATACGTTCCTTCTCTGAGGTAATATTGTACCTGAGTAATATTGTACAGTAATATATATGATGAAGTAATACCTGTCACTGTCCATGTGTCCCGCCAATTTGTGGCAGATGATGGAGATGACGTCATGTTTGGAGCCCTGCGTTTTCTCCAGGTTCACAACCCAGAGGTCGGAGTTCAGAGAGCGCTGGGCAACCAGAGACAAAAGGCCTTTCTTCACCTTCAGTCTGGAAGAGATACATACAGATATAGCGTGACTTACTGTTTGTCACTCTGAATAAGGGCGTCTGGGAAATGACTAAAATGGAAATTAAGATCACTTTATTGTTCAACCACAATTTGACTTCCGCTTTGCTTTTAACCCAACCCCTCTGAAAGACACATACACACACATGTACAGGTTCTGGAGAGGAGCGGATGGGGGGGGGGGGGGGGGGTGACACACTAGGCGCCCCGGGAGCTGTTGTTGTGGGGTGTTACGTGGGCACAACGGTAGACAATGGCATCTAGGATTTGATATCAACCCTCTGGTTGCCAGCTCACTTCCTGACAGATTCGAAGTGGCAACCCTCCGGCTCTCCTCTCTAACCGCTAGGCGATCTGCCGGCCCCAATGTACATGTACTACATACTGTATACATACTATTCATACTAGACAGATACAGTGGCAGTGAGAGAAATGGTTTGATATTGAAATATGAATACAGTATTTATCAGTGAAAGAGAGGAAGCTGCACACTGCTGTGTTCCTATATGTGTTTAGGTCGTCATCAGGTCTCCCTTTTCAATTTGCTGGATTATCACTTACGTCACAGAGCATCACGTAACAAAAGACTTACCGGATAACAACAAACTCTGCACTGAAATTGGCCCTCAGGTTCACAGAAATCCCTATTGGCTGTCCCGTGCGGACCGGTCCCCTGCGATAGCGAATCAGCACGTTGGAATCCAACCGTAGCTCCTCCTCTTCCTGTCCATTGCAACAGTCTATTTCCTCTTTGGTCCTGCTGGCCTCTTTCCCCTTATTGTACTCCCTCAGAGTCACAGCTCCTATATAAATCAACTGTCTCTGAGACTGTGGTAATTTGTCTTCCACACAACTAGGGGGTGCTAGTTTGATGTTGGACGCTATGCCGAACAATGAGTAGTACAACTGGATGCGGTCTCCAGTGTGGGTGGGGCTGTATCTGAGGGCGCCTGGGAAGGGGAGGCCGCCAGCTCCACCGACGACAACACCCTCGTGCCGTCGTCCCCGATTACGGCTGCGGTGTCGGTGTGTGTGTCTGGCACGCTGGTTGGGGCCGAGGTAGGGCTGGCTGGTCTGGTCCGCCTCAAACCAGTCCTTAGATAGGGCCAGGGTCACCACACACAGACCCAATGGAGGCTGGGAAAGAGAGAGGAGAAATGGATGAAGAGAGGGATTGGTGAGCGTTTGGTGTCATACTTTATATAGAACAGAACATTTCAATGTGTTGGCCAGTGTAACAAACACACAACACGACATATCCATCATTCAGAGTCCCGCTAGAGTTCCAAAGAAAACGTTTAGTCCGGTCTCAGTCTTTGGCCGAATATAGTGTGTGCCCGGACGCACGCACACACCTGTGTGACACACGAAGCCTTCTGCTCCTCGGTCTCTTTGAAGGCGTGGAGGGTGATACAGCTCCCTCTGCTGGTGTCCCCTCGTACGTGGAACAACACCCGCACCCTGTACCTCTCCTTTCCTCCTTCATCCCTCTCTCGCTCCACGTGTTTAGAGAGGAGAGACGCAGACAGAGGAGGGGAGAGGGGGAGGATGGGCCCAGAGACCAGCTGAGGAGTGAGAGAAGGAGAGCGAGAGCAGGTTACACTGTTAGAGAGAGGGTTAGAGGAAGATCTCTGCGTTACATATTATCCTGCTACTTCTTAGGACACAGAAATACTACAAAATCTATGGAACTAATTCTCCAAATGTATAAGCAGAGATCTACAGCATTCTGCTGACTGTCAAGGAGCACAATCCCAATTGATTTACCTGGCTGACAGAGTAAGGCCCGAATGAAGCCCGGACCCCCGCTTTGGAGGCTTCCCCAGCCGGAGGCACCATGAGCAGGGACTGGGAGAAGGCGAAGGGGCTGGAGTTGGAGAACAGTGAGCCCAGATCAGCCTGCAACAGGGGCAGAGAGTGCCAGGGAGGGGGGACAACGATTTTGGCCGGGAGGGAGAGAGGGAGGGGAGGCTGGGCATGGGATGTGTGTACTGGTGGATGAGAGAAAGAGATCGACAGAAAAGGAGAGGGAAATATTGATATGTTTGTATCTCTTCTCTCTGGTATATTTCACATAAATTTCACATCAATTGTAAATCACAAATATCAGTTATTTTAAACAAATGAAAAAGGTACCAACTACATTTTTGGTATGTTTACACTCATAAAAAAACATATATCAATGCAATATATTTTTGGAAGAAAAACAACCTGACTCACCGACTGCCAGGAGCGAATAGAGCGCGAGTACCTTCACACCCTCTCTCCCCCACAATGCACCGGGGCAGCTGAGCTCAACCATCACTGCGCCCCTGAAGGATCCCAAAAACCCACACAACCCCAAAAGTGTCATAACACCCTTGCAGCTCTGAGGCGTTGAGAGGCGTTGTGATGGCTCAGGTTCACACACATGCAAAAAAAAATGCCTCCTGGAGGAGGCTTACATTGAGCACGCACCAAAAACCGTCTTTCATCAACCAGCAGCTCCTACATCATCAATATCTTTATGAAACGGTAGGCTCTAGTGGTTGACACCAGTGTCCTGCTACTACATGAACCACATATGCGCTGACAGCGCCTCGTATAATTACGACTATCAAAACTGAAACGTGACATATGATATTTGACATAATTCTGTTATGTAGTTATTGTCCCCACCTGGCTGTGCTTAGCAACAGAAGTCACCAGGCAGGTGTTGTCCTCTCATCGGGGGGTGATGACCCAGAAATAATATACCCTCTGATGCTTTCCTTCTCTTCTCTTTTCTCTCACTCCCTTCCGGCTCTCTCTCTCTCTCTCTCTCTCTCTCTCTCTCTCTCTCTCTCTCTCTCTCTCTCTCTCTCTCTCTCTCTCTCTCTCTCTCTCTCTCTCTCTCTCTCTCTCTCTCTCTCTCTCTCTCTCTCTCTCTCTCTCTCTCTCTCTCTCTCTCTCTCTCCCTCTCTCTCTCTCTCTCTCTCTCTCTCTCTCTCTCTCTCTCTCTCTCTCTCTCTCTCTCTCTCTCTTCTCTTCTCTTCTGCACCTGTGTCCAGGCTGAGTTCCTCTTTATTCCAATGCCACGTTCCTTCTCTTCTCTTTCATGTTCTGTTATTGCATGTTCAGGGCTTCAGCTCCTGTCACTGTTCCAAAGTTGATGTTAAAGTGAAGTCTTCTTCAGTTGGTTGGTATCTGGTGGTTGTCACTGCAGAGAAGCTTATTCCAAGTCCAATGCAGAGAGATTCTAGATCATGAAAACACGTTTGTATTCAGTTATTGTTGTTCCTCTTTTCTGGCAGTTGAGAATTCTTTCCCTCTATTCTTGTTGTGGATCTCTTTGATCTTTAGGTCCTGTCGAGGTGATGCTCTCTCTTTTCCTCCCTCGCTCCCTCGCTCTCTCTCTCTGTCTGTGCCAGATTCACACAATACGGATTTATTCATTTGAAACGGTGAATAATCCCTCTCTCCCTCTACCGCATCCCTCCCTCTCCCTTCCCCTCCTTCCTCCTCTCCCCTCTTTCTTACCTACTCCCCCCTTTCTCTGCAAGATTGATTCACCTTAATTTTTTTTAGCTAAGCACTCCCCTTCCCCCAGTCTTTATCTCTCCATCCATCCCTCGCTCTCTCGTCTCGGAAGGGTGATTTCAACTCTGTTCAGCATCAGATGGTCTATGTATCTGCTGCATTAAGCCGCTCATGTTTAATAGTTGAATAATTTTGAGGCTTAATTCTAAATGCGGTGCATCAGGGGTTTAAACCACTCTCCTCTACCCAGTCAGTCTCTTAAAGTAAATAAATCCCTTTCAACTTTTATTTTTTCCCCCCAGCTAGTGGCCAGACTGTTTTATATATTTTTATGTTTTCTCTCTCTCTCTGTGACATTAACACTTCCATACTGTGTCCAAAATTATTTTCTGGTCAAAAGTAGTGCACTATGTAGGGAATAGGGTGCTGTTTTGGATGCAACCCTGTGATGGGGTTTGCTACAGAACACGGATATGCCTCTTTCTCTCCCTCTATCCGGCTCTCTATGCTTCTGTCATCAACACATGCAACCTATCCCTTGTTAACCCTCTGCATTTTCCTCTCACTATCCTATATGAACTCCCTCCCTCCCTCCCTCCCTCCGTATTTCCTTTCATAATCATGGTTTGATTAAATGACAGATCTGTAAGTGAACCCACTAAACCTTTCTCCCTGTGCCTATCCCCCCACCTCTTCTCCTATCCTCCTCGCTTTCCCCCAATCCCAATCTCCCTCACCACTCTCTCTCTCCCCTCCCTCTCTCTCCCCACCAGTCTCTACCCCACCATTCTCTCGCTCTCTCTCTCCCCTCCCTCTCTCTCCCCACCAGTCTCTCCCCCACCATTCTCTCACTCTCTCTCCCCCAACACTCTCTCTCTCTCCCCCACCACTCTCTCCCCCGCCCACTCTCTCTCTCCCCCCGCCACTCTCTACCCCACCATTCTCTCTCTCTCTCTCCCACCACTCTCTCTCTCTCCCCCCGCCACTCTCTACCCCACCATTATCTCGCTCTCTCTCCCCCGCTACTCTCTCTCTCTCTTTCCCCCACCACTCTCTCCCCCGCCACTCTCTCTCTCCCTCCGCCACTCTCTACCCTACCATTCTCTCTCTCTCTCTCCCCCGCTACTCTCTCTCTCTCCCATCACTCTCTCTCTCCCCCGCCACTCTCTACCCCACCATTCTCTCGCTCTCTCCCCCGCTACTCTCTCTCTCTCCCCCACCACTCTCTCTCTCTCCCCCGCTACTCTCTCTCTCTCCCCCACCACTCTCTCTCTCCCCCCGCCATTCTCTACACCACCATTCTCTCGCTCTCTCTCCCCTGCTACTCTCTCTCTCTCTCTCCCCCACCACTCTCTCTCTCCCCCGCCACTCTCTACACCACCATTCTCTCTCTCTCCCCCACTACTCCCTCTCTCTCTCTCCCCCGCCACTCTCTCTCTCCCCCCGCCACTCTCTACCCCACCATTCTCTCTCTCTCTCCCCCACCACTCTCTCTCTCTCCCCTGCTACTCTCTCTCTCTCTCCCCCACCACTCTCTCTCTCTCCCCCCGCCACTCTCTACACCACCATTCTCTCTCTCTCTCTCTCCCCCACTACTCCCTCTCTCTCTCTCCCCCGACACTCTCTACCCCACCATTCTCTCACTCTCTCTCCCCCGCTACTCTCTCTCTCTCTCCCCCACCACTCTCTCCCCCGCCACTCTATCTCTCTCCCCCGCCACTCTCTACCCCACCATTCTCTCGCTCTCTCTCCCCCGCTACTCTCTCTCTCTCTCTCCCCCACCACTCTCTCTCTCTCCCCCACTACTCCCTCTCTCTCTCTCCCCCGCCACTCTCTCTCTCCCCCCGCCACTCTCTACCCCACCATTCTCTCGCTCTCTCTCCCCCGCTACTCTCTCTCTCTCTCCCCCACCACTCTCTCCCCCGCCACTCTCTCTCTCTCCCCCGCCACTCTCTACACCACCATTCTCTCTCTCTCTCTCTCTCTCCCCCACTACTCCCTCTCTCTCTCTCCCCCGACACTCTCTACCCCACCATTCTCTCACTCTCTCTCCCCCGCTACTCTCTCTCTCTCTCCCCCACCACTCTCTCCCCCGCCACTCTCTCTCTCTCCCCCGCCACTCTCTACCCCACCATTCTCTCGCTCTCTCTCCCCGCTACTCTCTCTCTCCCCCCGCCACTCTCTACCCCACCATTCTCTCTCTCTCTCCCCCACCACTCTCTCTCTCTCCCCTGCTACTCTCTCTCTCTCTCCCCCACCACTCTCTCTCTCTCCCCCCACCACTCTCTACACCACCATTCTCTCTCTCTCTCTCTCCCCCACTACTCCCTCTCTCTCTCTCCCCCGACACTCTCTACCCCACCATTCTCTCGCTCTCTCTCCCCCGCTACTCTCTCTCTCTCTCCCCCACCACTCTCTCCCCCGCCACTCTCTCTCTCTCCCCCGCCACTCTCTACCCCACCATTCTCTCGCTCTCTCTCCCCCGCTACTCTCTCTCTCTCTCTCCCCCACCACTCTCTCTCTCTCCCCCACCACTCCCTCCCCCCCACCACTCTCTCCCCTGCCACTCTCTCTCTCTCTCCCCCCGCCACTCTCTACCCCACCATTCTCTCGCTCTCTCTCCCCCACTACTCTCTCTCTCTCTCTCCCCCACCACTCTCTCTCTCTCCCCCGCCACTCTCTACCCCACCATTCTCTCTCTCTCTCCCCCCTGCTACTCTCTCTCTCTCCCCCACCACTCTCTCTCCCCCCGCCACTCTCTACACCACCATTCTCTCGCTCTCTCTCCCCCCGCTATTCTCTCTCTCCCCCACCTCTCTCTCTAACTATGGTAGTACCGGCATTCCCCACCACCGTATAAACACCCACTACTCCATGTTTTCATGCGACTCCTCTGATTCCCCCATAACAGTCCTCCGACGGCAGCCATTACAGAACACAGATACTGTACACACAAACAAAACTGGAGGTGGGTGTTGAACATTTGTCTAGAAATATGTTTGGATGAGAGGAGGATGGATGAAAAACTAAAGGGGGAGAGGGGAGGATGACAAGATAGAGAGATATGGAGAGGGCTCAGAGAGAGACGCAATATTCATTTAATTCTGGGTAGTTTTGATCCCTCTCTCCGCACTTCTGTGCAGTGATACACCAGTAATACACCGACAGAAGGGGCTTAGGGACAATGCCTGCTCGCCAAATCGCACCCTATTCCCTACACAGTGCACTAAGTAGAGCACTACATAGAGAACAGGGTGACATTAGAGACGCGACCCATGTCCCCGACACGGGCGGATTAGCGTAAAGCCCATAGCATTACATTTCACCAAGCATTCTCGTATTGCTAGTCGAATCGGAAAACACTCCCAGCCGTCTTCCTGGACCCATCTCTTTCTCTCTTCTTCTTCTTCCTTCCGCCTCCTTTCTTGTACCTGGAATCCTGGCATTATTCATTTACTGCGCTGACTTCCTTTCTCTCTCCTTCTCCCCGTCTCTCTTTTCTTACCATTTTTTTTGTATCTTGGTCAAATCAAATTGTATTCGTCACGTACACATATTAGCAGATGTTAAAGCGGGCGCAGCGAAATACCCATGTTTCTAGCTCCGGCAGGGCAGTAAAGTGTTTAACATTTCAATATGAATACACAAATAATCACACGCCCCAAAAAAAAGGTCAAAACAAGAAATGAAGAAATATCAGAACGAGCAGTATAAGATGAATGTTGGTGAGGTGTTACTACATCCTAGTAACGTGGTCATCTTTATTTACACGGACTGAACTTCACTGAGTACAGTCATTTCAGTGTGTGTGTGTGTGTGCTGCGTGACATATCTGTGCGTGTGTCTGTGAGTGAGAGAGCTATGTTAATATCTGTATGCCTGCTAATGCTCATCATGCGTGTTGTATTTTGTGAACTCACTTAATGTGTCAAAGTGACTGGATTCACAGCAGGTTCACTTGATCATACTTTTG